>NC_056735.1:840925260-841202760 GCF_019279795.1 Protopterus annectens
AATGCTTTGTGGTTGTCTTTAGAATCAGTGGTGATTTTGTTTTCATAACTAGCTTTGGATGATTTTATCAGGGACCGCAGCTTCTTACTGAGGCTGACCTGGGAGCTCCTCCACTCATGGGATTTTACTCTCTTTTGCAACAATTTCTTCCTTCTGTTGTACAGTTTGTTTATGACAGGGGACCACCAGATTGGCTTCCTTTTTTTGGAGGATAGCATCTTGGTTCTGTTTGGGATGGCACAATCCATGCACTCGTGTAAGTGCTTATAAAGTGCAATTGTGTAGGATTCAGTAGTCGTAACTGTATTGTCCATCTGCATGGGTGTCATGAAGTTCACCCCTTCTGTCTTAAGAAGCATGAAGTTGGTTTTGGAGACATTTTTTACCATGGTTTCCTTAATGGGGGGTGGGGGCAGGATGTGGATATCTACGGTAATTAGCTTATGGTCGGATTGGACCAATGAGGCATTGACTTCAGGTGTGGAACACCGGTCACTCATTGGTAATGACTAGATCTAGGATATTGTTGCCCCTGGTGGGGATGTGGATAAATTGATCCAGGGCACTGGAGTTTTTGAATTCCAGAAAGAGTTGAGAGAAGGAGTTGGTACATCAGTAGTTTTCCCAGTTAATGGTGGGGTAGTTGAAATCGCCCATTATTAGGGTGTTTGGTTGAACCCTAATATTTTCCAGTACATCAAGAAAAGAGGAGTGGGAATCCTGGGGCATGGTGGGAGATCTGTAGCAAGCTACAATTTGGATTGCAGTTTTGCCCAGAGTTAGTTGCACTTGGATAACCTTGGCTGCATTATGCTGAGCAACAAGCCTGGAGATGTGGATATCCTTAATGAATATGGACACACCTCCGCATTTGGTGTTCCAGTCCAGGTTACATGGCCGAAAGGTGTGGTATGAGTTATAGCCTGGTAGTGCAGGGGTGCTCTCTGGAGCCTTGAACCAGGTCTCAGTCATTGCACAGATATCGATGTTCTCCATTTTAACAAGTGTCTCGAGTGAGTGCGTTTTAAGATTTAGACTTCTAGCATTGAGTAGCATCACCCTCAGTTTTTGCTTGCCTGTTCCTATTACGGTGGTGAATTTGTCATTTGAACCTTGTCTAAAAAAGGCACTATAGGGGTGGCAAGAACCTTAGCCAGTATCCGGAATCCCAGGGGTGACAGGTGCAGGCCATCTCTGGCAAAGCATTGTGGTCTGTCGACCATGCCATCCCAGGCAGAAGTCAATCATTTTGTCCTTGCACTGCGGCATCATTCTGGGTGATGGCAGAATGCTACTCAGGGCTAGGGTCATACCTGCGTGGGCTACAGGATCAGAGAGCTCTTCCATGTCTCTTTTCATGTAGTCCAGGGAGGTATGTCTCAGGTTATTCACACCAATGTAGACAATGACAGAGTCATATTTGTATTTGTTGTGGAGTGACCTGAGTGCATGGGTTATGTGGCAGATCCTGGCACCCGACAGGCAGCTGACAGTAGCCTTCTCCTTGTTTAGCCTGGTGAGTGGGACATCAATGTGTCTGACTATAGAGTCACCTTTGACTAGTGTGTTGGGTACATTGTTTTGCCTTATTGGCTGTGGTTGAGTGGCACACTGAGTCTGCAGGCTATGTGTCATTTTGGTTGTGTTGGGGGGTGGAGGTTGCTTACATTTCTGCTTTGGAGGTCTCTGTTGCTTGAGCAGATTATTATTGAGAGCCTCAGTGAATGTTTTTGTGTTTCTATGTGTGGATTTTGGTGATGTAGATTTAGTGAGACTATGTGATGAGTGTGGTGTGGTGCAAGTGTTTACCTTCTCTTGACTGTCAAGCTTCTTGGTTGGAGAGAGCTTTACCTCCAGTTGGGCTAGATAAGTGCATCTCTCACAGGTTGTGGTGTTGGTTGGTAGGAGGAGAGGGTTGTCTGTGTACATGGGGCAATTTCTACATTGCCCCAAGATGCCGAGATTCATCAGATAGACAGGAGAGAACACTGGGAGCTGACCCTTGGACATGTCTGAATAAAAAACTATGTCCTCTAGATAAGTGAGGAAATTGAGTACAATAGCTATTTTTCTCTAAGCAAGTGAGAAAAGTAAGTACCAAAACTCTTTTCCTCTTATATATTTTTTTTCCAGATGCTTGAAGATTGCCCCATGCTGTACCAAAGTATTATCAAAACAGGGTAATCTAAAAGTCTGTCTGCCTTGAAAAATATGAGGAATTAGCTGTTTCTGAATCACTACAAATACATGACAATCATCACATTCCATTCATTCTGAGTAACTATTAATGCATTAGAAATTATAGCTCTGATACTAACACATTTAGGGTTACACTACTGTTGATTGCAGAGTCAATACAGGTATGGATAATTGGTAAAAACACTATGATCAGTGACTTTGTACTTAAATGGCTTGCTTCAGCCAAGGTCTATCTCCTTGGCTTTGTTATTTCTTTTTTCTGATCAGTGTGTAAGCACCTTGCCTATGAGCATGACTTACCTGAGACACTCCCATCTTGGATTAACAAACATGTTTTTTTACTACAGGCCTGCAATCTTAAATGGAAGCGTGTACTCCTCTATCCGCTTTTCAGAGTATATATCTTTCCTGAGCTAGCTTTCTTAGCAACAGACATGAGGAATGTAGAAAAGTCATAGTACATGTTTCTTATCTTGTACATCTGAATAAGATGAAGAGGCTTGGGTGTTTGTTTAAGTAGTTTATTACATACAGACACATCAGGATGAATGTCAGGAACATTAAACTTAAATTAACTAACTGACTGAATGCTATACACATGCATGCTTTCACTCTGACTGCTCACTCAAAATGGCACTCTTGCTTGCATGTGTTCAGTATTTATATGCATGTGACCACTGTCTGTAATGCTTCTTAAAGGTATATCACACGCTCTGATCTCTTTACTGAGCTGTCTCATATAAGCAGTGACATTTGAATATGCATGAAATTATACAGACAATAATAAAAAAAACCAACAGTCATGTCCAGATTGCTGTGTATCTGGAACTAGGTCTGGAAATGCGACTTGATCTTGTAATGTAATATAACTGGGTTTAGCAACTGGGACAGTCACTGGGGAATGTTCTGCTTCAGGACTCTCAGGAATGTTCTTAGGAACAGGGATTGCTGATGAAATGTCCTCTGGAACAGGAACATTGGACAAGTCACTCTGAGAATTAGAGCCTTATTTACAGGCAAGATGCTGTAACACTGACTCAGACACTGGTCATAAATGCTTCTGATTCCATCTAAATTCCATTCCTTGTGATTCCACAATGTACAATCTTGGCTCTTGACACAAGCTTTTCACAAATCTGATGCAACCAAAACCTTTTGTTGTCTGCATCCTCACTATATACCCTTCTTTTAATGGACTGAATGGTTTGCAGGTTTTATCATAGTAGGACTTCTAGGGCAAATGCTTTTTCAACAGTTGGACTTTCACTGCTTTGTTGTTTTTAGCACATAGAACCAATAAATTGCTGCTGATTGGTAATGTGGTTCTGGTTTGTCTCAACATAAGTCTCCGGGCAGGTGAACCAAGATGATCATCACGAGGAATGTTTCTGAGATTTAACAAGTTTTGTGAAATGTGGGATCTCTACTCTGGAGACCGTAGCCTACCTGAGCCCGGTAGGTATAAACTAAAATCAAGATAAAAAAAAATGCTCTAGCGGGAAACCTCAGGGTTTTTTTCCACTTGGTTTTGGACAAATCCTTAACAAGGAGATGGTGGTATGAGTCCTTAGAAGGACTGTTGTGGTGATCATGTCCTGGCGGGTTTATCTGGAGTTCTACAAAGGCCTTTTTTGATCAGCCTCTTATGGTGGGTCCTGAAGAGGACCTTTTTCAGATTCCACGGTGGTGGGGTCCTTTCTCCATGAATGGGAAGGGCTCAAGCTGGAGTACTTGTGTGAGATCTTGGGAGGAGGTGAAATGCTCAGTAAGCCCTTAAAAGGGCTGTTGGTTGCCTCCCTGGTCTAATGTGTAGTCCTGACAAAGACTTTTTGGTAACCAAGCCCACCATTGTTTCAAGAAAGCACAAGCTCCTAAGGCTGTGAGGAGGAACCTTGGTCCTTTCTCTAATGAGGGAAGAGCTTGGTGAGGTGGACTCCCTTAGAGTGTCCTTTCACCTCCTCCCAAACTCTCACACAAGTACTCCAGCCTGAGCCCTTCCCATTTATGGAAAAAGGACCTCACCACCATGGAATCTCAAAAGGTCCTCTTTAGGATCCACCATAATAGGCTGATTAAAAAAGGCCTTTTCAGGACTCCGCCGAAACCCAACAGGACATGAACACCACAACAGTCCTTTTAAGGACTCATAAAAAGGTTTTCCACCATCACCTTTTTAGGGATTTGTCCAAAAGCAAGTGGAAATCCCCCCTGAGGTTCCCGCTAGAGCGTTTTTTTTTATTTAGATTCAGCAAGTTTAGAAAAACATTGGTATTGTCACATCTGGATTTCTCTTATAGCTGTTTTGCACTTTGAACTGCACATTCAGCCAAGCAATTTGACTGTGGGTACTCATAATATGAACTAAGTCCCATGTTTCAGGAAAATGTTTGAACTGCTGACTTGTAAACTGTGCACTATTGTCAGAAATGACTGCGTGCAGACTACCATGTACAGAAAAATGTCTCTGCAACTTAGTAATGGAAGATACCCATTCAGTTGGTTCTTCTATTGGACACATTAATCCTAGCTGTACCATTTTGTCTAGCTTGGCTTTGACTTTGTTCTGCATAGCTACTGGAACTTTCTGTGCTGGTCTGATAACTGGGCTGAACTCTGAGTCTAACTTCATGGAGTATGTAACTGGGAGTTTGCCTAATTTGTCTTAAAAAATATCAGCATAGTCAGAAAAAAATAGTTTGGGCAAACTTTGAGCTGTTGTCATTCAAGCTTATGTGGTGGACCTCTCTGTTAAATGAAAGCAGTCCCATTTTCAAACTGTCTCTGAGACCTAATATCAACTGCACATGTCTCTTGACTACATAAAACTGGAAGTCATAGCTGTTCCCATCAGAATAACATGAAAGCACTACAGAGCCTTTGGTTTGAAACTCTTCACTACCATAAGCAACAAGCCTTGCACACTTTATCAAGTTATTCTGCAGCTCTTACTCTAGCAAACATTTCTGCTGATATAACATTGTACTTTGAACCAGTATCTACTCTACAGGACACCCATTAATCTGAACAGTACAAAAGATTTTGTTCTTTGTCCACAAATCTGCTGTGCTGACTGTTTCACCAAGCACAGACACACCATCAACATAAAAAAGTAGGGTTGCAGCTTTCTAAGTGATCAACTTGCCTTTTTGTATGCTCCATTTTAATAAAAGAATGTGCCTTGTTTGATTTATAAAACCTTTTGAAATGATTGCACTTATTGCAAGAATGGCACTGCTGACCAAAAGCTAAGCACTTTTCTTGTATGGGCTCATGGTTTCAACCACAATGATGACAGCAGACTATGAGGCTACCTACAGATTTTGCTGAGTCACCCTTGTGCTTTGCTGGATTTACCTTGGGCCTTACTGAAGTTGCTCTGGGTTTTGCTGAAGTGGCCATGGTCTTAGGGCTGTATCTTTTAATCTCATGCTGCATACTATCTACATTAGCTCTGTAAGGTACTGGAAGTCTTTTCTCATTTTGTGCCTTTCTGTAGGCTCATATATCTGACAAATCTCAATGGCTCTGTTTAACGTTAACTCACTATCTCGAAGCAAAATCTTACTCACTGTATCATTATTAATACCACATACAAGCCTGTCCTTTAACAACTCATCTCTTAAATGATTAAATCTGCATGTTTTAGTCTTATTTATCGTGTTGGTTATATATGCTGCAAAAGCTCCACCCGGCTTTTGATCTCTTTTGAAAATAAGTGCCTTTCCATTGTAATATTCATTTGGGGGTTACATATTTTCTAAATTTATGTTTTAAGCATTCAGGGTCTTCCTGCATTTCAGCCTGTACTACAATATAGTGTTTCTCCCCCTCCCCTACAAACATAGCAGGTGCATACACAATTGAACACTCTCTTTCAATGGCTTCTGAACCAGCTAAATTAAGCAGAATAAATACCTTTGAACATGCATCTTTGTCAGAAAAAGCAGCCTGTATGAAAGTATTATACTCTTGCTCAAACACTCTCAAATGTTCTGCAGTATTGTTGTCAAACACAAGTGGTGCGGGTCTGCAAAATCCTTCTGACATTCCCACAAATTATAATAAAACACAATGCAGTCTTGACCCTTGTAATTATGTATGAACATGCACACACACACCAGGTACTTGTAATAATATTCAAATGCACAATAAACTCTTTGAAAGACTATACCTTGTGAAATATTCTTTGAAATGGCTGTACTTTGTGAAATAACTGCACTGTAATACTACACATACATGCCAACACTTTGTACACTTCAGATATTTTGAATATCTTTAGTTAATGCAAAAAAGTAGTGCATAGCAAAAAAAATACAGTAGTTTTCCCTTTTTATACATTTTATGTGATTCAGATATTTCTTCAAACATTTTCATAATTGTTGCAGTTTCAAACATTTCATTTAATTAGAAATTTGATTTGAGCATTTTCAGGGCTTCATTTTATATTCATTGTGAAAAAAAATCATTTAAATGAGTTTTAGTACCTGGAATTAATTTCTGATCTGTTTGTAAATCATTTGAGCTTCATAGGATCCACTCCTCTATATTCCTCTACTTCTATCCAGTTGTCTCATGGTTCTGACTCTGGATCCCATTCTGACACCATGGCACTTGTCTTATACATCTGAATAAGATGAAGAGGCTTGGGTGTTTGTTTAAGAAGTTTATTACATACAAACACATCAGGATGGATGGCAAGAACATAAACTTAAACTAACTGACTGACTACTACACACATGCATGCTTTCACTCTGGCTGCTCACTCAAAATAGCAGTACTTATATGCACATGCCTACTGACCTGAATGCTTCTTAAAGGTATATCACACTCTCTGGTCTACAGTACAGCCCTATGTTTTTAGGTAAAATTGTCACAATACTCACTTTTTGATCATTTAGGTGAATTAAATTGAGTCCAGCAGTTACAACTGATCAGCCAGATCTCCTGCTAAAGATCCAAGAATTCCACTTAAACTTAGAGTCATTAGCTAGACCTCCATTCAGTGTGTTACTGCTGTTCATGTTGTTTCATGATGGGTTAATAATAAATTACTCATTGTTCAGAACATTGTTCTTATAACTACTCGCATGCATTCAAGTTTTAGATGCCCTTGCTTTCCAGTAAGTGCACAACTAAAATAAAAACCTGTAGCAGAGCCTGGAAACTGTGAAAAGAAAGCAATCCACATGAGCGTCACCAGCTCAATTTTACAGAGATATCTGTATTTATCTCTGAGCTTACCAGAAGAGTGCTGTCAATATATGTATATATTACAAATGGCATTGCAGCTTTGAAGCATGTATTTCATGTTAGTGGATGAATTACAGAAATACCCATAGTTGTCTGTGATGTTTCTGGGTGTATTCCTGAAAATTATGCTACAAACGCCATGCAGCTTACGTTGGGATAGTTGGCTTTTTTTTTTTGGAATTATAATGCAGTCAGTTACATTTTGTAGTTGCCCTCAACCTTATTGGACAGATGTTTGTATAGCTATCAGGATGCTTGGATTGTGATCATCTTTCTGTCACTTTGTTACTGTACAATGTGACTGGACAACCATTTCTCATTACTTACAGATTTCATGCGGATTTCTTTAGTGCACTGTTGATACTGTGATATTCCATTGTGCACTGAACTATTCTGAGTTTCTTGTAGTACATTTACATACTATAGCATTATCCACACGTTTTGCACTGATATCAGAGTAATGCATCAGATTCCATGAGCTTTATGGAATGTGACCCATGATATGGATAAACAAATAATGAGAGGCATTCTGAATGGATACTTTTACAAATGAAAGACTTTGATAAATTCATTTGAGGCAAAATAAGCTGTTTAGCTGAGGAAAAGTAGTGAACAATTGGAAAAGGCTATAATTTTGTTGTTTAATAAGGGAGATAGCTAGAAAGGTGCTTGGTGTGACATCTGGAAAGAGGAAGAAGGACAAGGAGACCTGGTGGTGGACTGAGGAAGTACAGGAGAGTATACAGAGAAAGAGGTTGGTGAAGAAGAAGTGGGATTGTCAAAGAGATGAAGAAAGTAGACAGGAGTATAAGGAGATGAGGTGCATGGCAAAGAAAAAGGTGATGAAGGCTAAGGATAAGGCGTATGAAGAGTTGTATGAAAGGTTGGACACTAAGGAGGGAGAAAAGGACCTATACCGATTGGCTAGATAGAGGGACCAAGCTAGTAAAGATGTGCAGCAGGTAAGGGTGATAAAGGATAATGAGGGAAAGGTACTCACAAGTGAGGAGAGTGTGTTGAGCAGATGGAAAGAGTACTTTGAGGGACTGATGAATAAAGAGAATGAGAGGGAGAGAAGGTTGGATGATGTGCAGATAGTGAATCATGAAGTGCAGTGTATTAGCAAGGAGAAAGTAATGATAGCTATGAAGAGGATGAAGAATGGAAAGACTGTTGGTCCAGATGACATACCTGTGGAAGCATGGAGGTGTTTAGGTGAAATGGCAGTTTTTAACTAGATTGATTAATGAAATCTTGGAAAGTGAGAGGATGCCTGAGGAATGGAGAAAAAGTGTTTTGGTACAGATTTTTAAGAATAAGGGTGATGTGCAGAGCTGTAGTAACTGCAGAGGGATTAAACTGATCAGTCACAGCATGAAGTTATGGGAAAGAGTAGTGGAAGCTAGGTTAAGAAGGGTGGTGATGATTAGTGATCAGCAGTATGGTTTCATGCCAGGAAAGAGCATTACAGATGCAATGTTTGCTCTGAGAGTGTTGATGAAGAAGTACAGAGAAGGTCAGAAGGAGATGCATTGTGTCTTTGTGGACTTAAAGAAAGCATATGACACGATGCCTAGAGAGGAGTTGTGGTATTGTATGAGGAGGTTGGGAGTGTCAGAGATGTATGTAAGAGTGGTACAGGATATGTACAAGGGTAGTGTGATAGCGGTAAGGTCTGCGGTGAGAGTGAAGGATGCGTTTAAAGTGGAGGCGGAATTACATCAAGGATCAGCTCTGAGCCCTTTCTTATTTGCAATGGTGATGGACAGGTTGACAGACAAGATCAGACAGGAGTCCCCGTGGACTATGATGTTTGCAGATGACATTGTGATCTGTAGTGAGAGTAGGGAACAGGTGGAGAAGACCCTGGAGAGATGGAGATATGCTCTAGGGAGAAGAGGAATGAAGGTCAGCAGGACTAAGACAGAATATATATATGTGTGAATGAGAGGGAGGATAGAGGAATGGTGAGGATGCAGTGAGTAGAGGTGGCAAAGGTGGATGAGTTTAAATACTTTGGCTCAACAGTTCAGAGTAATGGTGAGTGTGACAGAGAGGTGAAGAAGAGAGTATAGGCAGGATGGAGTGGGTGGAGAAGAGTGTCAGGAGTGATTTGTGACAGATGAGTACCAGTAAGAGTGAAAGGGAAGGTCTACATGAGGGTAGTGAGACCAGCTATGTTAAATGGGTTGGAGACAGTGGCATTGACAAAAAGGCAGGAGTCAGAGGTGGATGTGGCAGAGTTAAAAATGTTAAGATTTGCACTGGGTGTGACGAGGGTGGACAGGATTAGGAATAAGTATATTAGAGGGTCAGTCCAGGTTGGAAGATTTGGAGACAAAGCCAGAGAGGCAAGATTATGTTGGTTTGGACATGTGCTGAGGAGGGATGCAGAGTATATTGGGAAAATGATTCTAAGGATGAAGCTGCCAGGTAACAGGAAAAGAGGAAGGCCTATGATAAGGTTTATGGATGTGGTGAGAGAGGACATGCAGGTGGTTGGTGTAACAGAGCAAGATGCAGAGGACAGGAAGAAATGGAAACAGATGATCCACTGTGGCGACCCCTAATGGGAGCAGCCAAAAGAAGAAGAAGAAGAAATGTAAATTAGGTTATGTAAAGTAAATTCAGATTCATGTTTTATGTAGCTTTGCAAACAGACATCATATCACGCTGTTACTTCATGATGTGTAGAACATTCACAGTGGGAGAAACACTCCCAGCTTTAGAAATGGAGCATTATAAAACAGCAACAATGCACAATAGAATTGAACATTGTTGTTTAATAAGACTGAATGTGCTTGCTTTGTATAGTGACCCTTATCAAGATAAATGTACACTGTGACGATTATCCACTAAGTAAATCATTTTCAGTGTTCTATGTCACATGTCCAAGGCAATCCTATAAACCACAAATAATGAAATGCTCCCATAAAGCGTTTTAATTAAACATACCACTCTGTTATTAAGCATTTGACAGCTAAAAAAACGTAGTATACATTTAACTGAAGATGGTTAATTATGTGTCTAGCAGTTAAGTATAAATGATTTAAGCAATGAGCTGTTAATGAGATATATCCTATAATAATGAGTTTGAGTCCCTCCGTTTATATTTGTCAATGTGTGGCTCTCAGTAGGTTATTTAACCAAAGAGCTCTCCTGGGATCGTCCTTGAAAAGAGACACTCATGCTTGGTGGGTTCACTGGTTAACAAATAAATAAAATGTAATGAATAAAAATGTAGTTCTGCAAACTGTTCCCCATTATTACAGCCATTTTTAAAGACAATTTCCAATTTTAACTGAGATTACAATATGTGGTATATTAAAAGGGATCTGGTTTTATGTTAGTCGTGCAGTCATATATTTGCTTTTCTTTTTTATTATGACTTGTTAATTCTTAATCAACTTTTTATAAAACATCTGTAAATAAAATATTTAATCAAATGTTGTCTTTGAAAATAATACCAGGTACGTACGTAATCTGTTTCAATTTTCTGAATCTAGAGGATTTACTCTAATGATCTCAATCAAAAACATTGATTTCAAATGTTTTCATGAACTACAACTTTCAAACCATTTGCAATTGTTGGAGGGCTTTTTTTCCTAGCATGGAAGGATAGGTTGCAAGGTTTTGTACAGTACATTAGGGGAGTTTAATGGTTAGATTTTATTTTAGTAATTCAAGGGTTTGCACATTACTGTCAGACTATAGCACCAATTTAAGGTAATAGTAAGCTGTTCTGCACAGTCACTTAATAAACTGGTAGAAGCAAGATTATGTCTGAACTTTAGCACTAAGTGGTTCTGTTCTTCAGTGCTGTTTACCTCTAATTAGTGTACCTTTTTGTTCTGCGCCTTTAGCTGTCTCTTTGCAAATAAGAATTTTCTGACATTGATGAACATTGATCAACATTTCTGTTGACTTCAATGAGAAGCATATAATACGTTCAAGCATTTTACCTTAAAACTGTTGTTTGCTTAGAACAGCAATTTTACCTTGTGATTATGTTCTTCTTTTTTCTTCTAATTTACCTAAATTTCAAAATAATTCTTTTAGCACCAAAGGACCCATCAGTGCCTACTAAAGTATAAAAGCATTATTGTATAGATCAGTTGGTTCAGTGTTTCTAGCTTTCCAATCACTATATTCTATGACCCATATATAATTGGTCCTCCTCTTAGCCCTCACGCAGTTTAACTGACAGCTGGCCTTTAGTCACCTATTTCTTCCTCCTCATTTGCTGTCTCCAAATGTTTGCTTCACAATGAAAACCTGCTAATCTTCAAAACTGATTATTTTTAAAAGCTACATTTTCATTGCCTTTTCACTGCACCATAAGTGGGTATAGGTTAGCTTCTTTTGACTATATTTAAATGGCGTAGGCCTATGGGTGACAGCAAATAATTTGCACATGCTTCTTAATACTGCTTGCGTATTTATTTGTATCACCATCTACTCATGGGACAGACCTCCATTTATAGATAGTTCCTAATACTCTTTTCAATAAGGATTAATATGGGGAGAAAAATAATATCTGTACATAGTACAGTAGAAGTCACTACAAAAGTGAAATCATCCATAATATGTAGTAGCAGCAGAAGAAGAAAAGCTTTGCAGTCCTGCAAAAAAGAGATATAGTGTTGTGTATGTATAAAAAGTGGTGCATGTGTGTGTGTGTGCATTTTTCTCTCTGTGTGTGTATGTATATATGTGTATATTTGTGTGTGCATTCATACATACTTTTTTTTGTGTCTGTGTGTGTGCATATATACCTGTGTGTGTGTGTGTGTGTGTGTGTGTGTGTGTGTGTGTGTGCACGCGCGCGCGCACGTGTCTGTGTATGTGTGTGCATATGTGCGTGTCTAAGTGTATATGTATGACTGTGTGTGCGCATGTGTGTGCATGCATTTTTCTCTGTGTGTGTGTGTATGTATACGTGTGTATATTTGTGTGTGTATGCATACATCCTTTTTTTGTGTGTATGCATATATACCTGTGTGTGTGTGTGTGTGTGTGTGTGTGTGTGTGTGTGTGTGTGTGCGTGTGTGTCTCTGTATACACGTATGACTGTGTGTGTGTGTGTGTGTGTGTGTGTGTGTGTGTGTGTGTGTGTGTGTGTGTGTGTGTGTGTATGTGTGTGTGTATGTGTGTGTGTCTCTGTGTATACATATGACTGTGTGTGTGTGTGTGTGTGTGTGTGTGTGTGTGTGCATGTGTGTGTGTCTCTGCGTATGCATATGACTGTGTGTGTGTGTGTGTGTGTGTGTGTGTGTGTGTGTGTGTGTGTGCTAATTTGTGTTTGTGTGCATGTGTGTGCATCTATGATTCAGTGAGATATAGGCTCTAGCTTAAAGAATACAGCATATCAGCATGTAAATGCTACTATTGGTCCATGTCTCATGTTGAATCAAAACGAATTGCAGAAATAAGAACAGACTGTAAAAATAGCTGGACATGAGTTAAGTAGCTTTGTTTCTTCTTTTAATGTACCATTGAGAGGAGGATTTTTATGATACTGTTATAACCCCACTGTATGACAATCTTAAGAGATTCTAGCAATCAAAACTAAAGCATATTTGTTTCTCAATAATGTTACTTGCAACTCGCAGATCATAAGTGCAAATGCAGATGCACTCAGCTACTCTGCAGTCCAGTGTCATCTTTATACTTTGTGTACTTCCTAAATCACTTGTGCAAATAGACCTAGCTGCTGAATATAAAATACTTTAGTCAAGAAGCAGTGTCACGGCTCCATTTCAGTAGTGCAATGTTACTAACAACGCAGGGTCTTTCTCTTTCTCTCTGTTTTGTAATTTAACATATAACGTCAAATGTCGGCTTCTACACACAAAGAAAAGTCTGTAAGCTGTTCTTTAATCATGGCATCATGCAAATCAAAACTTTACAGTGCAGGTAACTTACAACAGCCCTTTTCATATATTTTTTTCTTTATAACATTTCTAACAACAAGAACATAAACTTTCCATTGGGGGAAAAAACTTTGGAATCCCCCACAAAAAATCCACTGAAAGTAGTTCCTAATGCTGAATTACTACTATCCTGGAAGCTACCGTATAGGACTGACAAATTATTATTATTGTTATTTTTTTTTTTTTTTTGCCTAACTGGTCTTTAGGTCATTGATTATTGATTTTGACAATACACTCTCTTACTTATCTCTAAAGATTCTGGTTATTGGATTGTCTATCACAGTTAAGGAAGTAGTCACTCTACTGTGGTGTAATATCATGTATCACTATGGGTCATGGACAGCATACACAACTGTCATGAGAGATATGCTGATTCTGATCTCTGCAAATAGCATGGTTCTTTCCATAACTGCTTATTATAATATCTGCATAATCATCTGCTAATGGTAGTGCCTAGACCAAGCTCTTCTTTAGCAGAATTAAAATGTCCTTTGCATGCCAAAGTTTTCTCATATGACAAATACTGAACATTCCTGAAATGCTTTCATAAATATTGTATGCTGATGCCATTACTGTGCATTATACATAGGTTCATAGGTGTTTACTAGGCTAACAACCACAAAGGCCTTTTAAGCCTAACCATGAATCCCAACTGTCTGATGAGTTCTGATACCCTTGATAAGTGAAAGCATGGGCTTGGGAAATTAACCATTTAGAGGTTACCTGTTTGCACCAGAGACATAGTTGCCAAGCCAGGGATGGATTTCTGGTTTCCCATCCAATTCGCCAAGTTGCACTTGAATTGGCTTAGGGAGAAGCTCTGCTTCACATGGATGGGGAGCATGCTCCATACACTGAGTAGTCTCTGGGATACATACCTATCTCTCAGCAGGTCCTATTTATATCACAGGCAAGGTTAAGTCTTTAGAATGGGTAACTCTGGTGCTGTTTGTTTTGTGGATTTGCAGGAGGTCCATCAGAGTGGGGTCTGACAATGCCCAGTATGCCAGGCATAGATCTCCCCTCAAAAACCTGTAAGAGATAGAATACAGAGATAGGGCCTTGAGGCAGTCTGCATAGGACATATTACTTATACCCTGTATTCATTTAGTGAGGAACCTCTGTGGACATTCCAGTTGTTGGATATGCCTGGTTTGGTACATACAAAAGGGGGCTTTGTATTCAATGATAGGTCTGATGAATGCCGAATACAGTGGAACAATGACTTCCTTGGACTTAGATGCCATACCTTTGTTTATATGTTGCTCAACATAGAATAATTACCTCACCACTGTAGACACATGATGATCAAAGGTGAGAATACTAGCTATGTGTGTCCCTAAGTCTCTGACTACTGGGTCAACTTTAAGGGGTGTGTTGTCAATATGATAGTTACCAGGGATAGATGACTTCGCAAAGGATACATGCATACATGAGGCAGTTCATCAACAAATTGCACAATAAACATTTTTACTGCACTGTATTACTTTTTTTGTTAAATATCTTAATTTCTAATACTATAAAACTGTCTCTAATAGTATCAGTCTGTTCATATTGCTGTCATCGTTAACTTCTAGTCCTGTACCACAGGATCATAAGCCGTACCATTTAAATATCAAACAAAATAGATGCATGTGTGACGTGCTTCTGAGGGGCAGGATAAGCTGTATGCCTGCTACTGAGTATACACACACACACACACACACACACACACACACACACACACACACACACACACACACACACACAGACACACACACACACATACACACACACACACACACCACATATACACAGCACACACAGAGGCACACAAACACACAAATGCATGCACACACTCACATGCATACATACACACATGCGCACAGGTATGAATATTTTTATACACTGATAAACACCACCAAGATGTGGGCATGTACAAATTCATCTCTATTTCTCACCCTTAAGTGAAGAAGAAATCAGCAATAATGAGTGCAAATTTGCCATCTTCTCTTTCTTATTCAAATCTTTACTTTGCTCCTTCTTATGCATCCAGATTTTGTAGCAGCTTTAGGCAGATCTCAGTTTTAAACACCTTGGCACTATCAGTAATATCAGTGTTGCTTAGATTAAGATTAAATAAGTAAATGTCATTGTAAGCTTCTTTAACATGCAACTTTTCTTTGTCAAATTTTACTTTCTAGGAAGACTTTTATGCATCCTGTATACTTATGCATTTTAAGTCGTGTTACCTGCAGTGGCAGGTTATGTACCATAAAATGTTATGAATTGTTATCTGCCCTTCCATAGTACTATATTTGTCCATATTCTCTTCATTCACTCATGCACGTTGTATATATCAGCTTGTGAGATATTAACACCTGTTATTTTTTACCTTTTAGTATATGTACTGTGAATATCACCCTCAAATTTATCTGAATGTCTTATTAAACCTATTACATGCAGAATACTATTTGAATCTAATGTTAGTCTTGTCTTATATGAACCATGTCTAAAACAATTCCTTTTGGAATAAATAAAATAAAAATATAGCATGATATATACCCACAAGACAATCAGAAAAATAAGTGCTTGATTTTTGTTATAGAGCTTTCTTAGCCCACTATAAAGATGTGATGCTGCAAAAGTCCTAAGCTTTTTTCTTAGTTCCTATGATGTTTTTATACCCTACACTTTTTGAGAAAAATAATGATTTATTATCAAAATATCAAGTGATGCAGTTCACAATTGCCAGCACCATGGTTTATAGGGCTAAAGCCATAACAATGTCCAAGGCAACCTGGATTAGATTAATGGCTCAGGCATCATGGTGCTGGTACGGAGGGATGGGTTTGCCCATCCTGGTGATGGCATTCATCAAAGAGAATCTCCAACAGGAGGTATGGTATTTAGATGGAGTAGCTCTCAGATATCATCAATGAACAGAGGGAAGAAGACAAGGAAACAAGCACAGGTCATAACATTTATTTATTTATTTTATTTATTTATTTACATTTGTTGACCGGGAGTGTCCAACTGGATGTAGGTCCATTTTCAGTGGAGGCCTGGGGAGAAAAGCTCCACAGTTAAAATAAACAGACAATAGTTACATTGGATTACATAGCGATTAACAATTTAACATAGCAATTAATTCTAAACATATTTACAGATGAAGAACATAGTACATCAGTAGACAACTAGAATCTTTATCTGCGAAGTACATAACAGACATTAACAGATGTTACAATAAGAAGTTCCTGCTGTATAATAAGTACTAGGCTTATGAGCATCTGACCTTGCTATAATCAAGGTAGTTAGTGGGGTGGAAAGAAAGGTAGTGGTTGGATGGGGTGGGTGATATAAGAGTGGGAGTTGCAAGAGTATAGCCAGCATGTTTTTAGGTGCGCTTTTAGTAAAGTTTTGAAGTGGGTGCATGATGGTACGGAGGTAATTGTGGGTGGGACGGAGTACAATAATTTGGCTATGGCACAAGAGAATAGTGCTTCACCAGCAGAGTTATTGGCTTTAGTGATCTGTAAGTGATTTTTGTTGCTGGATCTTAGTGGTCTGGTGGTGCGATAGGGTTGGAGTAGATTCTGGAGGGATGGGGCATTTAGTGGATGGTTTACTAGTTTGTGGGTGAGAGATAGTTGATGCCATTGAAGGAGGTGAGGGAGTTTAAGCCAGCCCAGTTCAGCAAGTGAGAGACAGTGGTGACTACGGTAGGATGCCTCCGTGGTGAATTTGGAGATTTTGTTGTAGCAGGTCTCTAGCTTGTTTAGATCGCATTGCCTTTGGTTGGTATATATTGGAGAGGCATAAAGTAGGGTGGAGATAAGGTGGGAATTTGCTATTGAAATATTTGCTGCTTTGGTGAGAAGTTGCTTATTTATGTATAACGTTCCTAGTTTTTTGTGGACTTTTTTTATGGTCATAGATATGTGAATGTCAAATTTTAGTTTATTGTCTATTTCCACTCCTAGCAAATTGGTGTGTTCAGTTGGGTATATTGTGATGTTAAAGTGAGAGCTGTTTTGAGTATGTTTGGTGGGTTGGAAGATGAGTAGTTTAATTTTGTTTGGGTTGAGTATTAATTGGGCATCGGATAACCAAGTTTCAACAGAGGAAAAGGCTTCCTGTGTGACTTTTTGCAGTTTGGATAGGGTCTGGGTTGAGCAGATGATGGTTGAGTCATCTGCGTATTGTATGAGTGTGCCATGTTTGGTGGCAGAGGCTAGATTATTGGTGAAAACAGAGAAGAGTAGGGGTCCAAGGATGGATCCTTGGGGAGCCCCTATGGAGACAGGTAGTTGGGAAGATATGTCATTCTGCCATACAACGGATTGTTGGTGGTCAGACAGGTAACTCTGAAACAAGTTGGTGACTGATTGAGAGACTTATAGGTTTTTGAGAACAGAGATGAGTTATTTGTGTGGGACCATGTCAAATGCTTTGGATAGGTCTAGGAAAGTAGCAGAGGAGAGATAGCCATTGTTTTTATGCTGAAGGATAGTGTTATTAAAGGAGAGTAAGGCAGTGGTGGTGCTATGGTTTGGTCGGAAACCATGCTGAGTATTGGAAAGGAGGTTTTTAGTAAGGAGGTAGTCTGAGACCTGAGAATGTATGCATCTCTCTAGTATTTTGGGGAGTGGAGAGAGAATAGCTATGGGGTGGTAACTGGTTAGTTCTGTGGAGGGGCCACCTTTGTGGAGGGGAATTATATGTGATACTTTCCACAGTGTGGGAACGTAACTTTCTGACAGAGATCGGTTAATCAAGATGGATACTGGGTAGGCCAGAGCATCAGCTGAGATTTGTAGGTATTCACTTGGGAGGTTGTCTGCTGCTAATATGGTGGGCTTAAGTTTAGTTAAGAGTTTTTTATGTTGTTGGTAGATACAGGAGAAAAAGAGAAGGCAGTGGGGAGATTACTAGTTGAAGGTGTGGGTTGGAAGGAAGGGGGGGTTGTGTTGTTTAGCTAGTGATAGTATGGTTTGTGTGAGGTGTGTGTTGAATGAGGTAGCAATATTTTTGGAGGAGTGAGGGATGTTAGGAGGTGGCGTACTGACTTTACCTGGGTGGAGGATGGAGTTTATGGAGGACCAGTATTGTTTGGGGCTGTGTTGGGAGGAGTCTAGAGCAGACTGGAAGTATTGGAATTTGTCCTGTTTTATTAGCTTTTTAACTCTATTGTGTAGTTCTAGGAATTTCTGTCAAGTTGAGGGGGTTTTGGTTTTGCACCAGTGCTCCCAGGCTTTATCCCTGCTTTTCATTTCTGACTTAGTGGTTTTCTGTAGCCATGGGGAGGGTTGTAGATTGACCCTTCCTCGGGTCTATATCAGTCTGTCGAAATGGCTGACGATCGAACACCAGATGTTCAAACTGTGAAGTTCGACCACTGATTATCGCGACGCAGCAGAGCACCAAATTCTTTCCCAGGGAAAGAATTCAGTGGGCCGTTTCTATGGCTTTATGAATATCAGGACCATGGTGGGAAGTTACTGATCGGGTTCAGGTAAGTGCGATTGTATGGATGTTAGGGCTAGGGCATGGGTTAGGTGAGTTAGGGTTAGGGCGTGGGTGAATGGGTGTGTGATAGTGACTGACTGTAGGGTTAGGGCATAATAGGTGAGTTAGATTCAGGGCGCGGGTCAGGTGAGTGTGCGATAGTGACGGACCTTAGGGTTAGGGTTTGGGTTAAGGTAAGTGGATATATAGTAGTGTATGTACAGTTTAGTGTAGGGTTGGATGTAGGATTTTAAGTGTTTGTGTGTGGATTGCTGTTTTTTTGGTGCACTTGTGTTGTGTGTGTTTCTTGGAACAGCAATTTTTTTCCCTGGGAAAAAAAATTGCTGTTCTAAGACTTCGATGTTTTTGTACTTTGTGGTCAGAAGTTCAAACATATGGTGTCCGAACTTCAGCCATTTTAGTGAAATGATATAGACCCCCCCTCCTCAGCAGCAGAAGCAGTTGCTAGCACCAGTTCTAGTATGCCTTTAAGATCCATGCCACTTCAGCTCACAAAGAGAAATGTCCAGGGGAAGAAGGAAGAGCAGGTAGAGCCAATGAAGGACAGTAGCATTAGGATGGCCAGAAAGGGTGAAGAAGCAAGTGAAGGGGAAAAAAAGAGATACAGTTCCTTGTGTCACACCTAAGTCCTACATTTGACTTTGTTTCCATGAGTCTACTCAGTCAGTTCACAAGTAACACTATACAGCGTCTCAATACACTCATGTACTAGACTCCTGCACTAACGTGTCACCTGCCATTTAGTTCTGTTTTACCACTCAGCAGAGAACTGCATGGTTTGTTGATTACACTATGCTTATTAGTCTTTAATATGATACATGCTATATATGTATGCATATGTGTGTGTATATATATATATATATATATATATATATATATAGATATAGATATGGATCTATGTCAAAAGTCAAACTGAAAGATTATCAAAACCCATATTATTGAAACCATATGATCAACAATTCAGTATGTAGAAAAAAAATTCAAACACAAACAACACCACCTATGAGGTCACACTGCAGTGGAGGAAAGGGCAAATTACCTGATCTCTACTGTAATGCAACCTTAGTCAGAACGGTTCGATGGACTGAATTGTTGATTACACGGTCTTGACCATATGGGTTTTGGCAATCTGGCCATTTGATCATTTGACAGGTACCCTATATACAGAGAGAGAGAGATTGGCTCTCTTACACTAGAAAGGGCACAGTGGGAGTGAAAGGGATTCTGCTGTGAAAGGCTTCTATAAAATGAAAACGGTTTAGCAAGTTGTTTACCACCAGCTTTCAAGTGATGTTTTTACTCTAGCATTCAATTGCACTCATTTTTGTCATCTTCAAGAATTTTACATCTCAGAAACTTTGCAAGACCCTTTTGGTTTTCTCAGGGTCCAAGGTGTTTGTATTGAATGTCAGGAAGTCGGAGCCTCGTGGCTTGCATTATGAGTAAAAAGACACAAAGATACTGGCATCCCTGTGAATTTTTGCATTTGATTGATAGAGATCCTATAGTAATTCTTGTATAAGATACAGTAGAAAGTTTTCAGTTTAAAACTCAGATAACTTATAGTGTTCTATTCCACAGGTAATATACAATAATTAGGTGTATTCCAGTAGTGCATGTACATCTCTGTTTACATTCATTCTTACTGTTCTATTCCATAGGTAATATACAATAATTAAGTGTATTCCAGTAGTGCCTGTACATCTATGTTTACATTCATTCTTACTTACAGTAATAGCTAGGTTATATACCATCTTCTCTATCTGGGGTAATATGAGGGCAAGGGTATTATTATAAAATTGGATTTAGAATTTTATGAGGTGAATTCCAAACTCATATCTATCAGTAGTGAATAGTAATATCCAAGGGCAAATTATAATTTTTGGATTACAGAAGCTTTGTATTACTATGTTAAATGGGTTCCATGGAAATTTGGATAACTAATGCAATACAAAGACATGCGTCTAGAGCATTTCTCCTCAGACCTCTGCTGAAAATTGTCTTTGTTCCAAGTCAGACTTTCCCAGTAAACAAATGTAAATAAAATAAATAAAATAATGACTGGCTGATAAAACATACGCCTTTCTGCATTTAGCAAATGTACATTTTATAAGCCTTTCAGCATATACCAAATGTACATTTTATAAGCCTTTCATCATTTACCAAATACACATTGTATAAGCCTTTCATCATTTACCAAATCGACATTTTATAAGCCCTTCAGCATTTACCAAATGTACATTTTATAAGCCTTTCAGCATTTCCCAAATGTACATTTTATTGGCAGTGGTGGAGCCAATAACAAGGGAGGGTGGCAAGTCAGTTGTTCTTGTGCCTTTCAGGGAAGAAGGTGTAGGGGAGTTCTGAGGGTTCACTGAAGCCACATATTATAGAGAAATCAGAGTGGTGATTACTTAGTAGGTGGGATGTTCCCACTGCACTGGTAGGAGCAGCTCCCACAAACTACCTCTGTTTGCCCACCTTTGGATGAAGCCCAACATTTCAAGCATCAGTTAGGGCATACTTCAAAAAAAGGTCTTAGTAAACAGTGGTTGTGGTGCTGGAGCTTACATGGTTCCTCCCTCTTTCCCAAAAATGAAGTTCCTAAATCTCCTTCTGAAATCATCACTCAGTTCTAGGGGTTAATGCCCCAAACCCATGGAGGTAATAAAAGATACTGCCCAACAGTTGATAAACCAGCTGCTGCACAAAGCACACCATAAAGATAAAAATAAATAAAGGAAGGTAAAATTTACACAAATTGGAGAAAACAGGTATTAGAATAATAAGAATGGCTGAAGTAACTGTAGCAATACATTTTATTATTATGCAGGAAGTTCAAATATACCATATTTGTATGCTATACTTCATTCAGAGTAAGGTTTAAAGAGTGGTAAAATGAACAGATGCATACACAGGTCTGGAGTTACAATGCTGAAGTAATTCACAGACATGCAATGTCTCTATGAAAGTACAATCTTATACCTTATGTGCACTATTAACGATGCCAAGTTAACATCCTGTACAATATGCCAAGTTAGCAATACGTGCAATTTGAACTCTGTCTGATTCTGATCTGTGCAATATATTATCTGTGTAATATTTTGGGTACTGACCAAGACATGAAAGTGGAACAGTCTTGGTACATGTCATTGTCTTTATGCACTGCATAACTGTCTTACTGTTAATTTTGTTGGATTAGCATTAGTATATGTGTTATTGTATTAATATTATCAGCATATGTTGTGTGCATATTGAGTTTGAAGTAATGCAATTTCATTCAGTTGCACTGCTGTTTCATCTGAATGACAATAAAGTTCACTTTGAATCAGTATTCAACATGTATAAACTTTATCATGCATAAATGATAACATGAGACAAGTATTAGTAAGTTGCAAGAACCCACTGATTTCATTGTAAGAAAAAAATGCTGATACTATGTTTATTTCAATAAATATTGATTTGTTGATTTATTCTTCCTGGGAAACTATGATTAATAAGAATTACTTATTTTTTCCAAGTTAATTTCAGTTTTGATTTTTTCTCAAAAATCATTTAACAAGTCCAGGATTGGGTCTAGAGTTTCATTTTCATCATCTATTGCTAGTAATACATCATCAGTAAATAAATGTATTTTATATTTATAAGAATGGATAACTTGAAAACCCTTGGTTTTGTTATTAACTCTTATGCAATTAGCAGATGGTTCAATACCAATGGCAAAACATAACAGAGACAAAGAACATCCTTGGTCTGTACCTTTGTGTATGTTTTTGCCTGCTGAAAGAAAACTGCTTAGTTTCAGATAGCATATTGAGATTTAATAAAGATGTGTTAAAATTCAGTTACTTTATTAGGAGAGCCATACATGTAGATGTAGAAGGTTAAGTATAGCCAACTTAAAGAATGGAATGTTTTTTTAAACGGAAACTAATAATTGCAATCTTAAGTTGTAATGTTAGCACAATCTATTAAAGTAATAATTGTTTTATAATTATATGTTTACCTTTCACTAATACATCCTCTTTGATCTTTTTCCTATCAAAGTAGTTGTGATTTTTTTAATAAAATGAAGAATTCAAGATCCAGTTGTGCTGACAGAAACTTGCAACAAACCCAAAAAACATTGTAAACATCAAGCTCTTTATAAAGTAAATGTGGATTTAGCACTTTTGTTCTTTAAGCACAGTACTTCCTCATAATTAAAACAACTATCACCATCTTGCACATTTAAATATACAACTGTCACATAACACAATTCCAGTCAGCTGGCATATACCATACTTATTTATGAAACAACTCATATGAAAGTCAATCACAAAAAAAAAATCAAATTCAGATGTAAATTTTAACAAGCCTCCTTAATAGCATATAGGAAATATCTTGAATCTTTTAAAATATATGCATACTTGTTAACCATGCCCTTCAATTTCTATTCAGTTGATTTTGCAAGTAATTTGGTTTTTAGAACCACTAGCTATGACAATGGGTCATGGAGGGGGGGTCATCTCCTAGCTTTTGGACTTCAGGAATCCTAAATATAATCAAGACATTCTATTTTCCCTTTTCAAGTAATTATATAATAAGGCATCAATGCCACTCACAAAAGGAAGATTCCTTTTGCAAAGTTAGCAAAAAGTGCATGGACATATATACAATAAAAAGGCAGATGGCATGGGGGCTAGGGAATGGTAGTAATGCATGGGGGCTAGGGAATGGTAGTAATAAAATCAGGCAAAGAAGAGGTGTAACCCATAAATATGCCACCATCTCTCAAAAGGCTACTAAACTCACCAATGTTAACACCACAGTTACTGCAATGTTGTTAACTGTATTCACTGTACATCTAAGTGGTGGAAGAGGAATGATTGTTAGAAAAAAAATTGAATTCCTTCCTTGCCAAGATGGATATCACAGCAAAGTAGAGCAAAGCACATGTTGAACTACAGACATGGCAAATGCTTGAAGCCAGTACACAAATGGTCCATACTGCACCTAGTAATAACACATGAACATATTCCTGGCACAGCATTTGTCACCATTTGCCATTGCAGAACCACAGTAGCATAGTACAGTGATTTGCCAGTTCATCAACACAATATACCAGCTACAGCCAAAATGCAGCTGTGCATGAACATGTACTAGTGCAAAAATGTACAGGTTAAACATAACAAGGATATTTTTCATTCATTTATAGTTTTAGGCATGCTGCACATACACTGTAGTCAAGATATACATTACTATCATTACTGATAATGTTAATTAAAAGCAAAATATATGGTATGCACAGTGAAGTATGCTAACTAACTAGCAAACTAACTAATGTATCACTAGACAATATTATGGTGGTGTAAACATATTGTGCTTATGGTAAATGCAGTGCTTCACGCATTGACATACAGTAAAGTAGATATGAGCAAGACTGTGATGTGTCAGTCAAGGGAAGGTATCTGTACATGGATTTAAGGATTCATGACAGACATGGTCATGGGTCAAACTGGAATGACAAAGTGATGATGTAGCAGTAGTTCAGCAACATAGTATTGTCACATGCAGTGGACACAAGCAATGGGTAACTACTGAAATCAGAAAAGTAGGCAATGATAAATGCAGGTGACATATCCTACTCTAACAATAATATGGAGTCACACTTGCAGCATGTATCACAGGTCACCACATAGGGAACAATATCCACAACCAAGGCTGACTCTTTGTGAATAGTAACTGCCTGTGTAAGGCACAGTCATAGGCAACTGCCATTGTCATGAATGAGTAAATGGTTGCCAGACTGCATGCAGTGTTTACTACTGGAGTGTGTAAAACTGATCCCATATACAAATGTGTGACAAAACATATACTCACACTCACAGACAGTGGGCTGACTACAAACAGATGTATATTGGAGCTGTGCCACATGATAAAAGCATTTTGGTGGAAGGGTGGAAGAAAGGTGTGCCACTGATGTGTAAAATTCTTATACACAACATGGTAATGAACAACAGCAGCCACTGAGTCATATTAATTGGTGCATCACTACTCTTTAATTCATTAATGTTGTACCAGTAAGTAAAGTCATGCAAACACACTGTAGCACTTGCACATGCTTTTGCACATGTGGAGAAAGAGGCCCTAAGGAGAGGGATATACATGTTTGAAAAATTTCACTTTGAAATGTGACAATGGGACATGTGCAGCACTCATGAACAGAGTACTGATACAGTGTCTCTGGTAGTGTGCATGCAAACGTTCTTGACTATGTCAAGCCCCATTGTTGTGGTACAAACAAAAGGGATGGCATGTAGTTAAAATACAGTAAAGTAGATATGAGCAGGACTGTGATGTGTCAGTCAACGGAAGCTATTTGTACATGGATAGCTTCCCACATAACACTAAGCAGAAATTAGAAACCAATCCAATGCACTCAATGTGGTTCTGAACATTATATATAGATATATATGTATATATGCAAAGCATAACTGTCACCCATGAGTAGTCAGCAGAGACACGCACAAACATGCCTGTGCATGGAACATAAGCATTGGGTCTGTCTATAGCACCTGAAGGGCCTTATCTGTGGAATAAATGAAACATCAGTGATTACAATAGACATGGATGGCAAAATTGAAAGGATGCACGTACAAGGACTGCTGCACAGATTTGCATGACAGTATGATGCTACTGGACAACCTGACACAATTGTAATGAAACATCTAGTAAGTACAACAGTACTGTGTTATCCTACTGTACATGGGATCTACACTGACTCTAGATATGGAGAGTAACATTTACATTATAACCCACCACATTATCATAGCTGGATAGGTTTGTAGGACATTCCAAAGTTGTAATGAATATAATATATCATGGAACAATCTATATAGTGAGAAGCACTCACTAAAGAAAAAAAAGCCCAGAGACTTTTGAAACATTTAAAAAAGAAACGTGAACATGGGGGGAAAATAGATCTAATATAGTGCAGTATTTATGCAAAGGAGAAAGTCAAACTAGTCAATATAAGAGAGGAGCACCAAAGATATTTGAATAGAAATACAGGAAAATGGATTCAGACATTGCAGAGTTCACAATACAAAACATAGGCAAACAATGAAGGAAAGAAGAAAAGAGGATGAGTTAATGAGAAGTTAAACAAATAGAAACTGAAGTTATGGATTATCTACAAAGTAAATGATTTAGTGTGGAAAATCCAGCACATTTAATGTCCCAGTATGATGGAACAATGAGTCTCCAGATTATGGAGAGACAGGTAGAGTGAGAGGCGTGTGCACAGAATATATCACTGGAAGATGTTCTGGTAATTCCTGTAGAATATCTGCAGGAAATGGATAGCAAAGAAGGTGTTTTCAGTCTAGAAGAAAAATCTACGGGAAGAGCTGCTTGACTTAATAGAGATAGATTGACAGGCATATTAAAATCGATTAAAGAAACAGATTACAGAAAGTAAAGTCCCAAAATGTTAGAAGTTTGGTAAAAAAGATGAACGCAATAATTAGGACTAATAAGAAAAATTTATGTGATGTAACAGAAGTAAAGATTACTTATTGCATCCTGAACAGACACTTATCAGGTTAGCAAAAGGAAAAAAATGATACTCCTCCTTAAGAGTAAATCTGCAGGACTTACTAAAAACTATAGAACAATAACTTGTCTTCTGGTGAAATACAAACTATACGCTGGCATTTATGAAGACAGATTTTATTGTCATTTAGTAAAAATATAATTTTGGGCAGCCATGGTGGTGCAGCGGTTAACATTGCTACCTCACAGCAAGAGGTTCTCCTGTTTGATTCTTGGCTGGGGTGCCTTCTGTGTGGAGTCTGCATGTCCTCCCTGTGGTAGCGTGGGTTTCCTCCGGGTGTCCTGGTTTCCTCCCATATCCCAAAGACATGCAGTAGGTGGATTGGATACTCCAAATTGGCCCTAGGTGTGAGTGTGTGCATGTGTGTGCCTTCTGTGGAAGGTTGGGCACCAGGCTGGCAACTCGACACCGTAAAACTCCACTGCCAATCATGAGCGGACAGATGATCTGCTGTGGCGACCCCTAACCAGGAAAAGCCAAAAGAAGAAGAAGTAAAAAGAAAATGTTATTTATTTATTTATTTTACATTCATTTACTGGGGAAAGTCTGACTGCACACATGTCCTTTTTCAGCAGAGGCCCAGGGAGAAAAGCTCCACATTACATACAATGTAGAAAAAATACAAAGTAATTAAAGAAAATACAGACAGCATACATTTAGAAAACATCAAAAAGAAGCAATATAGGAAATACAGTATACATACAGATTAACAGAGATAAAGAAGATGCAAATTTTTACAGTCATTTTAAAATAGCTCTGAATATATAATATCAGTTAGCTCACCAGAAAACCTGTGATTCTTAGTAAGGTAAACTAGCATTCATTTGTAATGGGTTAATGTATAACTAGGTACCCGGGTAGTAAAGAATTTGCCAGAAACTTGATAGTTTTGTTATCTGAAGTCAGAAAAAGCATAGTATGCTTGGAGTTGTTAATAAGTGAGGTGGAAGTAGTCATATTTATTGTAGGAAATAGCTTAATTGTAGAATGCATGCTGTTAGCAATAATTGAGGTAGAGGTAGTCATCATTTTTTGTGGGAAATAGTCAGAGCAGAGCAGTGACATAGCCACTTACTAGTTAAGTGAGTTTTTAGTATTTATTTTTTAAATCAGTATAGGGTAGGGGTAGATATAATGTCCTGCAGTAGTCCATTCCAAATTTTGCCTATGTAATTTGAGAAGAAGGGCTGACCAGCTATTTTTGTGGGTGTATTGGTCTTAATAAGTGATTTGTTGGTGGAGCATAGAGTTCTGACAGTGGAATGCAGTAGTAATATTTGGCATAGGGTGGGAGTTTTTTCAGGATTGTAGAAGATTTTATGGGCTGTAGTTAGCTGGTTAAAGAGAAGAGTTGAGGGAGTTCCAGCCAGTTGAGTTTTTTGAGTACTGTACAGTGGTGTGATCTAAATAGTGAGTTTGTGGCAAATCTGGTGATTTTATTGTAACAACTCACTAGTTTCACTGCTTCATAGTTTCTCAGGTTTAAGAGTATGGGAGATGCATAGAGCAGTGTAGAGATCAGGTGGGTTTGGGCAATAGTAGCTTTAGTGATATATGTGAAGAAGTGTTTACTCCTATACAATGTTCCAAGTCTTTTATGTACTTTTTTTGACTGCTTGTGATATGTGGATGTCAAATCTCATGTTGCAGTCTATTTACACTCCTAGAAGTTTGGTGTGCTGTGATGGGTTGATGATGGTGTTTTTTAGTGAAACAATTCTAAAAGTGGTCATGAGTACTAATGTTTTAGTGGGATGGAATATCATGAGCTTGTTTTTTGGGGGATTCAGAATTAATTGGGAATTTGTTAACCATTTTTCTACTTCCAGAAAGTATTTCTGCATTTGTGCTTGAAGTTCTTGTATGTTAGTAGTGGCACATATGACTGTGGAGTCATTTGCATATTGCAAGAAGGAGGCTTGTGGGGTTGAGGTGTGGAGGTTGTTAGCAAACAATAGGAAGAATAGCGGTCCTAGTACTGAGACTTGTGAGACTCCTCGGGTCACCAGGAGTAGTGGTGAGAGTATTTGTTGCCAGCATACCACTTGCTTGTGACCAGTTAGGTAATCCTGGAACCAGGCAAGGGTAGAGTGTCTTAAGTTTAATTCAGCAAGGATGTTTAGTAGTTTATTATGTTAGACCATATCAAAGGCTTTGGCTAGGTCTAGGAAGATAGAGGATATGCCATTGTTGCTGTTTCTGTGTTGGTTGATAGTATTTGTAAATGACATTAGTGCAGTGGTATTACTGTGATATGGTCAAAAGCTGTGCTGAGTATTGGTTAGTAGTTTGTTAGTATGGAGGTAATCTGTGATTTGATTGTGAACAAGTCTCTCAAATACTTTTGACAGAGGTGATAATATTGTGATTGCGCAGTAGTTAAATAGCTCTGTTGATGTGCCAACTTTATGAAGTGGTATGATGTAAGAGGTTTTCCAGATGGAAGGGACTAAGTGTTCTTCTATGGATCTTTTGATAAGAATAGCTACTGGGTAGGCAATACCCTCTGCTGTTAGTTTTAGGAGTTCAGCAAGGAGGTTGTCTGCAGTTAGTGTAGCTGGTTTTAATTTCCTTAGTTGTTTTTTGATTGTTTCAATAGAAACAGGATGCAGGGAGAAGGTGGTCATGTTCTTTGGTGACATAGTAGTAGCTGTGATAGGAGGGGGTGTTTGGTGATTGTTCATGTTCTTTGGTGACATAGTAGTAACTGTGATAGGAGAGGGTGTTTGGTGATTGGTCATATTCTTTGGTGACATTGTAGTAGCTATGATAGGAGTGGGTGTCTGGTGATTGTTCATGCTCTTTGGTGACAGTAGTAGCTGTGAAAGGAGAGAGTGTTTGGTAATTGTTCATGTTCTTTGGTGACATAGTAGTAGCTGTGATAGGAGGGGGTTCTTGGTTATTGGACAGAGCTAGGATAGTTTCTGTAAAATATCTATTAAATTGGTTAACAATATTTTCTAAGTGTTATTGGTAGTGGAGGGGGGTGTGTACTGACTGGATGGCTGTAGTATCCCCTTTATAGCTGTCTAAAATTTTTGCAGGTTATTGTGGTGCTTGGTTTGTATATTAGAGTAATATTTTATCTTGTCTAGTTTAATTACCCCTTTGCTTCATTTCTGAGTTCTCAGCAGGTTTGTAATGCAGACTGGGACTTGGTTTTGTACCAGTTTGCCCAGGCCTTGTCTGTTACTTTTAGCAGCAACCTAGTGCCTTTGTTTAGCCATGTGGTATAGTTAGTTTTAACTTGAATGGTTCTGGTAGGGGCTTGTGTATTTAGGATGGTCAAAAAGGTAGTATTAACATAGTCTACTGCTCCTTCCAGGGGAAGTTGATGAAGTGGTGACGATTTATAGCATTTAAGGATGTTTATAAGGTCATTGGGGTTAAGAAGTTTTTTATTTCTTATTTGTTGGTATATAGTTTGTTTTATTAGGTTAGTTCATTGTCTAAGTAGATAGGTTGGGAAATGGTCAATGAAGCTGTCTGGCAGACAGCCAGCTTGTGAAGAAAGGGCTGGTCTGTTGATTAAAATCTAGTCAAGAATGGAGTATTTATTAGTTGGTTTATGTATCCTGTGGGTGCTTGTATGAGTTGGGTGAAGCCGTGTAGATTGATGCACTTTTTGGGATTATAGGAATTGCAGTCTTCGTAGTCTATGTTAAAATCACCTATGATTATAGTTTCCTGAGGTAATTGTCTTGTGGTCCAATGCAATATATTTCTAAGGTTTGGATATTGTCTCCTGGTGGAATATAGGTGTACATTATGTTTATATGTTTATTTGAGTTTATTTTAAGTTTAGTAAGTAGAATTTCTGCACCATCAAAGTTTGGTGTTTGAGCCTCTAGGGTTTCTAAGGAGAGGTAATTTTTGTAGAGTATTGCAGCACCTCCTCCTCTTTTACTTAATCTGTTTTGGTGTATGATAATATAGCCTGGTTAGAGTGTTTCATTATTAGAGGTTTCTGGCTTTAGCCATGTTTTGGTGATAAGTATAATGTCAGGAGAGTACAAAGAGAGGTTGGCATGGAGTTCATGGTCTTTGTTATTAATACTTCTTATATTAATATTTATGAGTAGGATGTTGGTTTTGTTTCTAGGTGGAATGGTTTCTGACTGAGAGTAGGTGTTATTTTGTGAGATAGAGCTACTCAGGCTGGGGACTGAACCATGGTTAGGGTGCATGTCCCCACTACAAGTTAGTCTAGATGCTATATTTACCAGGGTTTTAGTAGTTTCACTATGATCTTAATGTATTTCAGGAGATGCTATGGGTGTTAAGGTGTGGGAGTATGGTGTGGTTTGTATACTAAGAGGGTGTGATGTTAAGGACAGATGGAGTTATAGGAATGTTAATTGGTTTTGGCTTAGGTGGGTAAATGCTGGAGGTAGAGTGGGAGGGGTAGGGCTCATCTATCCTGGTAGTATAAGTGGAGCTATGTGCTGCTAGTGTGAGAAGTGTTTGACTGCATGTATGTATAGTTGGTGCCTGAATTGTAGTGGTGATTGATAGAGGACCATTCTTTTTGATGTGGGTGACTTTTTGTGATTGGACATTTTAGCCAATTTGTTTTGTTAGTATTTGTTCTGGGAGATGGGTTGAGATGTTTAATTGGCCAGTGATAGTATGAAGGTGTAATGCTGGGATTGGCTGACCAGGATAGGGGGAGTGGCTAGATAAGTGTAAATTTTAGGAAAGTGGGGGTGGGTGGGAATGGGGGTAGGGTAAGGGAGTGGAGTGAGCCCAAGCATAGCGAGGGTAAAAGGACCAGGTAGCCCAGGAATAGGACAGTGTAGAAACAACAAAAACAACCCATTGCACATGTAGGTTTGGGAATTGGGTCTGCACTGGGCTATGTATAGTTGCACTCATGCTTATTATATAAATTATCAGTATCAACTTTAAGAAAAAACAGAAAAAAATACTAACTATTAGATTAGGTAATCATTGCAGTTATGTGAGCCATGTAATGTGGGCTAGCTTTAATAAGAAGAAAAAAGCTTGGGAGGTAATTTAGGTTTCAGTTCTGGTGATATATGAGCACCTTTGCAGGACAGTAGAACAATAACTTTTGATAAAATATTCACATACAAGTTTAGATGGCTGTTTATAGTGCCCGGGATGCTGAGTTGTATAGATATGCACCTCCCTTACCTGAAGTTCTACTCTTATGTTATGGGTAGAGGTAGGTGCCACAATAGGATGGAGTCTGAGTCAAAGGTACCGTTCAAATCTCTTTTAAACACTGTAAAAAGTTCCTAGTTATTGCTGTACATCACCAGAAGCCACAAGCACAGGTTATAGTAGGGTAACAGATAAAAGTAATATGGAACAAAGGATCATTTGTCTCTAAATAGAACCATGATAGAGAATTATAAAAAATGGGAAGAATCTACATAAATTACAAAAGAGCATTTGACAGCATCCCACATTCATGGGTAAAGGAATGTTTACAGATGTATAAGATACAGCCTACATTGATCAATTACATTACAATGACCATAAAACAGCGGTGAACCACTTTGCTGTTAAGTCATGACAAAGGACAAATTATTAACCCAGGGATAAGAAGTTAATGGGGGAATATTCCAGGGTGATTCTCTGTCACTGCTGCTGTTTTTTCTTGCCCTTAACCCATTAAGCTGTTTACTTAATAGATTAGGTCACGGTTACATTTGCTCCTAGAAAGCAACTTTCTTTAAAGACTTTTCATCTATTTATTGAGGATGACTTAAAACTATATAGTTCATCAGATGAGGAGTTGGAAACATATTTGTAAGTAGTTAAAACCTTCTCAGATGAAATAAGAATGTCATTGGGCCTTGATAAATTTGCAAAAGCAGCATTTAAAGCAAGGAAGCTACAAGCACCAAGGAAATATCAGTCTGGGAATGGACTGTGACATAATGGAACGTGAGGAACTGGGAGTGTATAAATATCAAGGAATTGATGAAGGATTGGCAATAAAACATGTACAAAAGCAAATAAAACTCAGTAAGGAACACTTTAGAAGATTAAAACTAATATTGAAACTGCCTTGACATCCTGGAATAAAGTACACGCTGTAAACCAATTTGCTCTTCTTTTTCTAACTTACAGTTTTGGGTGATTCACTGGCCCCAAAAGGTATTTGATCAGTTGAATAGGAAAACAAGTTTTATGCTTTTCAAATGATATATAAAAAACAGCTTATACCAAGATTATATATTTTGTGTTCTGAAGTAGGTATGGGACTCCTCAAAACTGATTACATGTATAGATTTGCAATTGTAGGACTGCATACATATCTGTTAACCTCATCAGATCCAAACATAGTGAAAGTTTTAAAACATAAGGAGAAGAATTCTAAAATGTCTTCTATGCTTAATTTAGCAGAACCATTCTGGCATCAAGCAGGAGTGGAAATCAGGCCAGAAGTATACAAAGATAAGCCAGCAAATGAATGTGCCAAAAACAAAAGAAAGAATATAAGGAGAAGGAACAGATGAAAAGGAAAGAAATGTGGAAAATGCATGAATATTGTGGCAAGTACAGAAATCTCCTAGAACAATCTCATGACAATCAAGATTTGATGTAGGAATGGTTAAGGAGAGGTGAATTTAAATGAAAAAATGAAAGATTAATAATCACAACTCAGGATAGAGGGCTACATACATGTTGGTTTACAAAGTCCATTGAACATGTGGGAGAAGAATACAAATACATGTTCTGCAAAAAACAACTAGAAGCAATTGCATATATTGTCTCTGGGTGAGATACAGTCATGGCAGAGGGCCTGTATACTGAAAGGCTCAATACTGCAGCAAAAATGTCGCATTGCAGATTGTGCAAACAATAGGAAACAAGAACCACAAAGCATTATAGAGAATGATGAAGTTCATACCACATGGGATCACCCATTGCTAACAGTTCAAAAAAAATAGATGCGAAAAAATTAGATATAGTAGTCCATGAAAAAAGAGGAAAAGTACCATTGGTCATTTAAATTGCTACACCCAGTGATTACAGTGTCTTATGTATAGAGTGACACAAAGTCAAAAAATACCAGGATATGCAGGTAGAAATGAGAGCAATATGGAAGAAAGATACCTTAAAAGTTCCAATCATAGCTGAAGCAACAGTTCTAATAAAAAGGAATTTAAAGTCATATTTAGATATACTCCCAATACATGTAACTCTGAATTATAGAACGTATTAACTCTGAGCATATCGTGGGTGCTGCGAAGAGCACATTTGACTAACATCAAAGATTGAAATAATATTAATTTCACGAATGTTAATCATACCCTGACTTAGGAATGGAGTCCATTCCCATCATGATAAGAAACCCGAAAGATATGGAGAAATTAAACTGTGAGAACCACTGTAGTGGTGGACCAGATATGCTCATCACTGGAATGGCATAGCCATCCTTCATATTACTGATGTTCCATATGCAGTACATGCGATCTGCTCACAGGCAAAAAAGCATGTCAGATGCTACATGGAAAGGAGGCATGCATAACAGGTAATGCATCCAATTAAACCATTGCTGCAGCCCTGTCAACATGTATTAAGGCTGTCACAGTGAAAGTGATATTGCTGCAGTATTACAGACTAAGCATAACCTTCATGTGACAGTACATGTCTGAGAACAATGTAGAGACATATGTTTTACTATCTATAATATACAAGTATGTGGAATTCATATACTGGTCACAGGACATATTGAAGGAGCACGGAGACCATACTCACATGGTTGGGAGACCTTTATTGCTGAGCTGAAGTTCACAGACAATGTCTGAAACATCATCCTTGACCTGATGTATTGTGGAGGACAGCTCACTGAAGAAATCCTGCATCATGGAATGTGTCTGGTTCCTGATGATATCTCCATGGTCCCTCATTTGATGCTGGAAGTTCTCATCCATGGTGAAGGGTCAGTCTACTAGTCTGGCTGAAAAAATGGTGTGTGGTATAGCCCATGATGACAGGGCTGGTGCTACCATGATAGATGCCCCTATGAACTCTTCCTCCAATTCATTCTCTATGATATGAGGTGGTGCCCATCAAAGCCATTGGTGCTGAATCAGTAGACTTGCCTTCCTGGTTTCCTCTGTAATGTAACATAACAAACAGGCACAACATATGTGATGTGTACATTATACTATTAGTATTATATACTGCAATACAATATAATGTTCCTATACATATATGCATTTGTATTTTGATGCATATTTTGCATGTACTCTTGTTAATCAGCTATGTACTTGTTTATGCAAAGATATGTATGCCAGTAAAGTAACCATGTTATGAATTTAACTGCACCTCATTTCAGGATATGCCAGTGTACGATGGTTGATAGTATATGTGCAATATCAGTTGTGAATGCTGCAGAGTGCAAAATACATAAAGGATGTATACCAGATGAGTTGAATTCATAGCATCTTAGTACAGCAGGCAAAAATTCATAATCCTAATTATGTGTATCTCATGTTGTTCTGTAAAATGTGCCCTGCAAGCTGCTGTTGCATTGCCTCATACCAGCAATACTAACAACAGCAAATATAACACATAGAGTGGCTGCACTACAGCAAGCCAATATTTTTAGGTAGAGGACATCCCATACTACAGTGCTCAAGGCATATCTATTTATAATAATAAATAGTAATTTATGCCAGGAATTGGTCACTAGTCTAGTATTCACTAACACGCATGTGCAGACATAATGTCCATGGATATGTGCACATGTAACTCATTGGATGCCAGACCAGGGTCTATATTAGATAGTAGAAGTTCCGTAACTCCAAACACCTAATGGTCGAACCATTAAGTTCAAAGTTACAGAACTTCAACTATGCAAAAAAAAAAATACAAAACGTACAAATCAATAACTTTTAGTAAGCAGGGGGCAAGCCCCCCAGGTGCACCCCCTACACCCCCGCTACTTAAATATACCAACTCTGAGATCACACCACATTGAAGTGAATGGAAACCTCCACTTATGAAGATTTCCATTCAAATGCTCAAACTTTTACAAATTCGAATGTATGGTCTCGACCATATTTGGTTCGAACTTGTAAAAGTTCGACTAAGTGAATGGAACCCACCAGACCACACTATCTATTGTAAAACATGTAATTAATACTGTATATCATGACATAGTCCATTACATTTATGAATTACTGCAGAGTGGGTAGTGGATGTATAGGTTTATGCAAATGAGCATACTAGAACACATCCTTGCTACATAAAAAACTAGCAATGACCCCTTAGCAAATCTTCAGTAAATATATGCATATTTCCTACAACAATCATGTTAATTTCAGGTATGCCGGGAATAACAGCACTCTAAGTGTCCTATCATTTCAGTAAGATGCTACAAGTTCCTAGACACAGCAAACTTAATGCTCATATAACATGCAGTTGTACAACATATCTATTTTTCTATCTATATATTGTTGTGTTGTGTCTTTTGGCTTATCCCGGTTAGGGGTTCCCACAGCGGAACTCCGGTCTGCTAATGTTTGGTAGTGGATTTTTACGTGCTGAGTTACCAGCCCTGATGCACAACCTTCAATGAAGGCACGCCCATTCATGCATGCCTCCACACAGAAGACGCTCTAGCTGAGAATCGAACAGGACAACGTCTTGCTGTGAGGTGACAACGCTACTGCAGCACCACTACCACGGACTATTTATCTAGCTATATATAATATTTATAATATATATATATATATATATATATATATATATATATATATATACATATATAAAAAATAAATATATATATATATATATATATATATATATATATATATATGTAATATATATATATGGCATAATCTGTATATATATATATATATATATATATATATATATATATATATATATATATACACATGTATCAGTAGAAAAAAGTAAAATTAAGAGGAAGAAGGTGTAAGTTATGTCTGTGTTGCATGTTCACTCAGAACAGTGTACACAGTGTAGACATTATTGAATATACAGTTTTTTTAAAAGGACTTACCAGTATTTATTCTGTCAGTAACAACTTGAACCAACCCATGCACATGAAAAGTATATACTTCAAATTTTAAATTAACAGGATAGAAGTATTTCTTTTTAATGTTCTACATGGTAAAGCTGAATGAAATCATTGAACATTGTTGCAGGCACATGAAATATGTGCAGAACAACAGAATATTATGGACAAAAGGGGATAGTGTCAGGTAAGTAATTTTTCAGTGTCAGATCTGATGTGTACATTTCCACTCAGGAGAAACATTTACACTCCCTCATCAGTTTATCCTCCACCAATACTAATGTTCTCCAAGAAGGGCTGACACAGACAAATAACTAGTGCCAGAGCTGTGGACTAAAACTAAATGCCAAGAAATGCATAATAGTATCCTCCGGGAATTCAGCCATCCCTGGTAGCTATCATATTGACAACACACCGGTAAGAGTCAACCCCATTAGTCAGGGACTCGGGGACACTCATAGACAGTGATCTAGACTTTGACCATTATATGTCTATGGCAGTGAGAAAATCATTTTATTTTATGCAACTTATAAACAAAGATATTGCATCTAGATCCAATGAGATCATTGTTCCACTGTATTTAGCATTCATCATACCTATTATTGAGTACAATATTCCCTTTAGTATGAAACTAACCAGGCATATCCAACCATTAGAACATCCACAGCGGTTCCGTACTAAAAGAAAACAGGGTATAACTGACATGGCCTATACAGACTATCTCAAAGGCTTATCCCTGTTTTCTGTTTCCATCAGGCTGTTGAGGGGAAATCTATGCTTGGTATGCAAGGCATTATCAGACTCCATTTTGATGGACCTGCTACATATCCACAAAACCAACAGCACCAGAATTACCCATTCTAAATACTTAAACCTTGCCTGTGATATAAATAGGACCTGCTGGAGAAACATGTATGTTTACCAGAGACTGTCCCTTCTCTGGAACAGGCTCCCAATCCATATGAATTAGAGTTCCTCCCTACCCCAGTTCAAGTGTAATGTGGACAATTGGATGGGGAACAAGAAATTTATCCCTGGTTTGGCACTTATATCTCTGATGTACACAGGCAGCCTGTAAATGGTTCATCTTTCAGGGCCCTGCTTGTAAAAGTTTCATCTTCCAAGACCCTGATTACACTTACTAAGAGTACCAGAACAAGTCAGAGATTTGGGATGCATGGCTAGCCTTAAAAAGATCCTAGTGGCTGTTAGACTATACACACCCATGAAGCTATGAACCTAGAACCTAGAAGATGAACTGCATCACATACATGGCAGAATTTTAAGTAGCCTACATTCTCTAAGCACTCTATACACACAGGCAAACACATTATGCCTGTAGACATTTCTAATGAAACAACACAGTCACAATGAAGAATTCAGCAATTCATAATTTATGACATTAAGTTGTTATAAACTCATATCCATGAGTTAGCAAAAAACTGCTTTTACCAATGTATGCAGCATAGTTGAGTTAAGGCTGTAGTCTGCACTTCCTGTGGTACAGGGTTTCTCCTAACCCTCATTTTCCTACTATGTAAACTTGAGCAAGTCACTTAATGAGACATTGCTCCTGGTTAGGGCACAGTTTGAAAGACTTACCCTATTATCAAGTGTTTCTCCACCTACATCATGCTTATGTGCCGTTAAGGCATGATAGTGCAGTACTATCCTGGTGGCTAGTGATCTCCCCCAGTGTTACAGGATTTTCTCATTAATTTTAGGTGAGCACGGAGGTATAACACATATGAATACCCTCACACACACACACACACACACACACACACACACACACACACACACACACACACACACACACACATTCACACACACACACACACACACACACACACACACACACACACACACACACACACATACACACACACACACACACACAGATACTACCTGTCCACTAAGCTGCCCAACATTACTTCTGCTTTGATGGAGGATTTTATATATCAGTGGATTATAACAGGAGAAGATTATACTTAGAAATGTTTAAATTATGTGCAGGGTGCATTTCTTATGCATAAGATGGAGGTACATCTGTTATGCATTTATACATTTTATTAGGAGCACCCATTCAAAGTTAACAATAGATCAATGCACTCTGTTAAATATTATAACAATGATTAAGCAGTACTTTAGAGTATCAGCCATGAGATTTACATAGCTATCTTCCAGTTAAGGTCTATATTATCACCTTTCATATTTTATTGCTATGAAACACAAACATGAAATGTTATGAAAAACAGAGATACACGAAATTAATGTAAATAATTATAACCATTTATGACAGTACTTAGGCAGGCGTGCAAGAAAGTAAAATATTTATTTATTTAACATTTGTTTACCGGTTTGACAGAGCTCATATTCAGTGGAGGCCTAGGGAGAAACACTCCAGATGTATGTTTTTGGAATGGTGTGGTGTTAGGGTAGGGGCAGTTTTACTTAATGTTTTCTTTGCACAGTATCTCAAGAGTTCAGGCACCTAGGCAGTGATCCAATTCCCTGTGGTACATTTGACTGGGGACACATGGCTGAATTGACACTCAGCTGGAGGGAAATATGGCTGCTTGCAAATTCCCTAAGTGCAAACAGAAGGATATGTTGCCATGCCCATAACTTCAATAACCAAATGCACATGGGGAAAACAATGTCCATGCTCTCCAAGGGAACATGAGACAGCAGGCAATATGGGCGGCATCAACAGCAGGCTGGCCAGAGGGCATGTCAGCGGCAGTAAAAATGCAGTGCACAATGGGCAGTGCCTTTATAATTGGAGTGTGTGGACCACTACCCCCTTCACAGTGTCTAGGGAACATTACCTAAAATGCATACTGGAGCATAAATGTGACTACAGTAGACTGAAGGATTTCCTCCATGCTGTACCACACTTCTACATGTTGCAGTTACATAAGTATGTACTGTACACTGAGCACAACACTCATTACTTCTTCTGCTGCCATGCATTTGGTTATTAAAGCTGTGGGCAATGCAGTGTGTGCTTCTCTTTGCCCACAGGGAATTTGCAAACAGCCATATTTCTCTGTGGCTGACTGTCACTTCAGTGATGCGTCCCCAGTCAAATGTACCACAGGGAAATATCTCAGTGCCTAGGTGCCTGAATCCCAGAAAATTACTACATGAATCTAACAAAGGGTCCTCTAAAACTAAAGTGGAATGTGCATTACAGTGGATGACATTTAATCAGCCCTGCAACCTCTTCAAAACGATATAAAAAGCTTCTCAGATAAGCTTAACTCCTTTGGATCTAATCTTGATCAAACAATCACAAGACTAAACCTCACTGAAAATAAAATTGAAGAAAATGTGAAGAAACTACAAGACCTACAAGAAAAAGTAAGCTCAAATGACAAAACTATCTGTGATTTTGCAGCAAAAAATAGCTGACTTAGAAGTACGCAGTAGAAGGCATAACATTATAGTACGGGGCATCCCAGAAAAATTTGACCAAACTCAGATACCGGTCATATTAACAGAAATCTTTGAAACAATCACTGAAAACAAAGCCTTCACTAAAGACATTGTAATTGAAAGAGTTCATAGAGCACTATGCAGATCACAAGAAGAAGCTACTCCTAGACAAATATATACCAGGTTACTAAATGCTGCTCATGCAAATATAATTCTTATGGCTGCTAATAAAAGCACAATTTCATAGACAGGGCAAAAAATTACAGTTCCCAAGACCTTCCACAGCCCATAAAAGCTCAAAGGCAAGCTTTGGTTCCTTTTGTGCATATATAATTAAAAATAAAACACGTCTTCAAATGAGGTATCCAGCTACTTTTTGTTTCTACCACAATGACCAGAAATATCAGATACAAACAGTGGATGAAGCAAAAAAAGCATTCATGAGAGCCTTCAGTGAATCTCCTGAGCAGTAAGTCAGTTAAAGGAAAAACAAATAAACCAAGTAAATAAGCGTTTTTGCATTTTTATCTCTAAAAAGCTTTAAGCAATGAGTTCCAAAAATAAACTCTGACCTATATGGAACCAAGGCTTGCTATAATAAATCTTCCTGACAGAATAAATAGCTTGGAATAAAATAAATAACAAACAGTAACTTAACTGTTAAATCTCATTATATGAAATTAAAAAATCTAAATCACAGTACCTCTTCCCTAAACAATCTCAGTGCCTCCATAATCATATACAAGGACAATCAAGCATCTTTTCTGGACAGAAAACATCTCTAAACAGCAAAACGACTTACCTGGATTACATCTAAGGGCTTCCTCTACTTCTCTGCCATCCCGGAAGTTGTCTTCCATTTCTGCTGCGGTAATGGTGCACTGGCCTTCTTGTTTTTGGTCATGGGAGATCCCTGAGTCATTCCTGCACCTGGTCCTTGCACTGCAAGCCTGTCCATGGGCTTTCTGAGCCATTTCAATGTTTCATTACCCGAATTCTGTTGGAAATGTCAGCAGATGACATCAAGAGGTCGGGAGGTCACTGAAAATGAAGCAATGCATCACTGGGATTGTTTAGTCACTGATCCAATTGAAAATAAGCTATTGTGTTCAATATAGCTTTTTCTGAAGGTACCAGGAAACCTGTGGCTTCCAGTTGTTGAAGAAGGGATAATTACAAAGCATTCTATATATGTATTACACATACAGTGACTACAAAGAACATTTTTACATATATACAATCATGTGTGTTAATTGCCCCCCCCCCCCCACCTTCTTAACTAATCTACTGCAAATTAAACTTTCCAGGTACAAAGGGCTGGGAAGGGGTGAGCAAAAAAAAATAATACAACAATGAGGATGCTGCTTATCACTCTGCTAAGGCATACTGTGTCAAGTACCTCCTAGACCTTACCCCATACACCGTTTCTCATCATTCACCTCTAGTGAAGTATGTTAGCAAGTATTTTCTCCTATGGTTAAATAAGATTGTCTCATTTTTCCAAATGGAGGTTAATACATATTATGTCTGAATTTTGTGCAGTCAACTGAAGTTTCATATATTACTGGGAGCTGACACACTTGCACTCTTACACATACACATACACATACTCACACCCATGGTTGATATTAATATTTGCTGCACAGTATAGTTTACTGTTGCATTTTCCTCAATATAAGAAGTACTAGGAATAATCTAATGTTCTTTTTTGCTCAAATGTTCTAATAATTAAGCATGTTTTTCTTGCCTTTATCATAGGTGATATGTTACGAGATGCTATAAATGTTACATGTTCTCTTTAAATGGTGTATTCTTCCCTCACTTTAGCATATTACACCTACTGCTTTGAGATACTCTCCCCACTCATCTTCACAGTACATTTTAGATGAGTTAGGGCAGTTTATGTTGAATATATTATAGAAGTGTAGTGTAAAAGCTTAGTTAGGCGGGTATTTTACCCGGTTTGAGCATAAGTGGAGGATGCAAATTCTGATGCCTAAATAGATTATTATTTTTGTTCTCTTCCCTTTGAGGAAGTTCAAGTAGGTTTTATTGTAAAGCAAGGGGCAAACGTACATGGATCCATTGTTATAGTTGATTACTATTAACATCTGACTAGTTTAAAATAACTTCCTGACTTATGTATATCTGTGGATATCAATGAGTAATTCCAAATATTCATTATTTAGAGCTACGATGCTCTTTGTGTTACTCTAATTTCAGGTCAAATTAAAAATTTTCATGGAGCAAGTCGAGGGTGGGTAGTCCAATCCTTGCCAACACTTGGAACATCAAGATTATTATGGCTTTCTCCCTGCTACTTTATAAAGCTACTCTTTACATACAAAATAGTTTTGACACATGCAATATTCATTCTTATATACATTGTATAAGATCAATTTAGGGAGATTTGTGGGTAGGCGCTAGGTGTGTGGTAGGGTCACGGATCCACTCTACTTAAACTAATTTATTCACTAAATAGGACATCTACTAACATTAAGATTAGTATCATGACAAGTCTCATAAAATCACTTTCCATAAAACCACATGAACAATATTATTTTACACTGGATCTCTAAGCTATAATGATTAAAGTTAACTCTTGGAATATAAATGGTCTTCATGAAAATAAAAAAAAAAGAAGTTGATTATACACCTAATTTATCAGGACAAAACTAACATTTTCTGTCTATAAGAGATGCAACTGACAAATGACCAATAGGACAATGATAGGAAAAGAAACTGTATCAGACAGATAATATCAGCTGGAAATAGTCTTTCATCAAAAGGTACTGCCATCTTAATCAAAAAAACCTTCCCTGGGGAAATCTTAACCACTAAATCTGATGCCAATGGCCAGTGGTATCTATTTAACTATTACCCCCAATTAAATTGTCCTATACTATTTCTAAACATATATAGTTCATGCCAAACCAGCATCTATTTGTTTATGCAATTCACAATATATTACTACAATATACCAGTCATTACTTTATTATAAGAGGGGATTGGAATGTGCTTATTGACCCCTTAAATGCTAGCTCAAATAAAAATAGGAAACAACCCCCCAAATTAACTGCATCTTTATATGACCTGATAAATACTTTCAGTTTAATTGACCCATTCCAAATATTTGATCATGATAGAGTAGCCAACAAATATACTTACTTCTCGGCATCTCATAAAGTCTGGTCTAGAACTGAATTTTTCCTAATCTCAGACATTTTTTCAAATAAAATTAATAACTTTGCCCTTGAGGCAAGATCTATCTCAGAACACTGTAATGTATCCTTAAATTTCAATCCAACACACCACCATAACTGCAATGGAAACAGTCCCACCTGGACGCTAAATATTAATATCCTTTAAAAAGATGCTATAAATGAAATTAACCAATATCTTAAACAGTTTGAGCTTGAATCCTCTATGTGCTCCATCCCGTATGATGTTCAAAGGGCTGCCGCCAAAGCCATTATCAGGGGGATACTTATTCAAAAAAGTGTCCTAATATAAAAAGAGGCTACAAAGTTATATCATTAACCTCACCAAAGAGTATATGGAGATTTATTTACAACTCCAAAACAAATACTCTTTAGACCTAGAAAGTAAGCTACACAAGACTCAAAAAAAACATACTCTTTTCATCAACAAAACCAATCAATAGCCGAACTAAGACTGCATATATACTCAGAATGGGCACAACCCCCCTCTAGAACACTAGCCAAATTAATAAACATCAAAGATGGACCAAACAATATATCAGAAATAAACTAAAAAGTACACAGTAACTGTGACATTATTAATTCCTTCACCAAAATTTTTAGTGAAATATATAACCCTCAAAATCAAACTCACAATGATATCTATAAAGAATTCCTAGAGAAGTTATCTTTTCCCAAACTAAACCATGCACAACATAACCTATTAGCTACTCCTATCTCAGTGAATGAAATAAAATTAGCTTTCAAGAAGATGAAACCCAACAAGACACCCGGACCAGATGGCTTTAAAGGAGAATTTTACCAACCTCTTAATGATAAACTTATTAAAATTCTTCTTAATCTATACAACAACATCATTCTTATGGGGATCACTGATAAATATATAAATGACTCTAAAACAATTCTCATCTTGAAATCTAACTCTGATAAGTCTAACCCTCTTAGTTACAGACCCGTTGCTCTTATCAATATAGATATTAAACTTTTGACGTCTATTCTAGCAAGCAAAATACAGAAAGTTCTGGCTCAAATCATCTCCCCTGAACAATTAGGTTTTATGAAACAAAGACAACTCTGTGACAACACCCTCACTTTAGATACAACTATGTTATTTCTAAAAAATGACAAACACCCAAGATATGCTAGATCCCACCAAAGCCTTTGATAATGTAGACTTGAATTTTCTATATTTAACCATGCAATACTTCAACTTCCCTGAATATATTATTAACACAATAAAAATGCTATATAACAATGCTACTACCTCCCTATACATAAATAAAACAATGTCCCACCCCATAAAAATTACTAATGGAACTAGACAGGGTTGCCCCCTTTCACCATACTTTTTTAATATTTATCTTGAACGTCTCCTACTACTTATCAACCAAAAAACCTATCACCACATACCAAAAGTTTTCAACATAGAAATAAAATACTCAGCATTTGCAGATGATTTAAATATTTACTTTGAGCTTCCGAATAGAGATCTGCACAAAATTCATAAATCAATAAGCCTCTTTTCTACTGCAGCAAATTACAAACTAAATCCCTCAAAATCTTCTATTTTTCTATTAAATCCTTGCAATCACTTAGAATCCTATTTCCCCCTGTCTGACATACCAGTCATATACACAATTAAGTACCTAGGAATAAACTTTATGCACATGCACCAGGACTTGATGAAAGCAAATTTGCTCAAAGTCTGAGAAAACATAAACAATGACCTATTCAGGTGGAAAAACATAAATGTATCCTTACTGTCAAAAACTGCTATTGTTAAAATGAACATTCTACCTAGGTTATTATTTCATCTAAACTCCATAATTTATTTATTATTTATTATTTTATTTTACATTTGTTTACCAGGAAAGTCCGACTGGACACAGGTCCATTTTCAGCAGAGGCCCGGGGAGAAAAGCTCCACAATACAATACAGTACATGAGAGAAGAGAAAAAAAAAATAGAGCATACTTATATCAAATATACACAATATGTTAGAGATTAACAATTCTTATAGTAGACAATCAGTGTGGTACATAATAACTTAAAACAGCATTTGTATTATTCTTACAGAGATAAGTGTTGTCAAGTAAATATTAATGGGTTCACAAGCTTTCAGGGGAACTGTTTATACTTAGCTGTACACAGAAGCATTCTCTTAGTTTGGGTTAGCCTGGTGAGTGACATGAACATAGCCAGTCACTTAAATAGTGGGTTTTCAGGAGTTTTTTGAAATGAATAAAGGATGTGGTAGAAGTTATTTGACTTGGTAGTGTGTTCCAGGTTTTAGCAATGATGCTGGCAAAGAGGGATTTACTGGCATCAATTCTATGTTGGATGACAGTTATGAGGTTCTGGTTACTAGATCTTAAGGCTCTAGAGGGAATGTGGGGCTGAATTAGATGCTGAAGTGCTGGGGTTTTCTCAGAAACGTAGTACAGTTTGTGTACTATAAAAAGTTGATTGAGTAGAAGCATATGAGGCAACTCAAGCCAGTTAAGCTGCTTAAGGGATAGACAGTGGTGAGATCTATATGAAGTTTCAGTAGCAAACTTAGCAATCTTGTTTTAGCAATATTCCATTTTATTTTGATTGGTTTTTAAACTTAAGTATACCCCAAAACGTTTTCAATAAAATGGAAACTACCATCTCAAAAATCCTTTGTTGCCCTAAAATCAACCAGAATTTCTTACAAAAAAACTAATACTACCAAAAGAAAAAGGTGGACTGAGCCTCCCCGATTTCAATCTTTACTATAACATAATAAATGCAAGCCGCTTAATCCAAATTTCAAGCTATGAACCATCTGTAGATACATGAAACCCATGGACCCCAAACTGGGTTAAAATCTGGCACAATTATCTACAAAAGCATCAAAAAAGTCCAGCACCAGGGAGCTAGATAAAATTTAAGATTTAATGTGACAAAACAGCCCCAGTTTTGGCAAAACTTACAGCCTTCTTCAGTGCAGTGCTGTTTTGTCACATTAAATCTTAAATTTTATCTATCTCCCTGGTGCTGGACTTTTTTTGATGCTTCTGATCATTATTGGTTTGGTCCGTGCACCCTATCTTACTTGCATGGGGTCGAGTGAGGTTACAATTATCTACAATCTTTCATATTAAACCCTCAGTCTATCCCCATAGCCATCCTTAGGTATAGGCAAACTAGGTGGCTGCTTAGGGCACAGGTCTAGCAGGGGCGTTTTTCCAGTGTTTATTTGGTGTAGGTAGATCAGGATGGGTCACCAGGTAGTGTGGAGGGGATGCTGTGGAGCCCTTTTGTCTAGGGCACCAGTTGACCTAGTAAAATAAAAGACTATTTCCAGAATTACTGGTGCAGTCTCTTTGATTTAATTTAAACAAAATAAATATCATATAACATACCTAACTCTTAATACAATTTATGAAGACCTTTATGCTTGTAATTTTTATTCATATAACAGATGAATACAGACTATACTATACTTTTAAACATAATTGTGTGATGATCCTTTGTTCACTTGTTATGGCATCCATGATGTAAATAGTGTTAATTTAGCAAACACACCCCCTTTTTTCTTTCACTTTACACATAAATAAGACATACATATTTCCCTTAACCATTCTAGTTATTATTCTTCCTACTGTTAACTAAGGATAATCATACCCTATCTTGTATCACACCAGTTAGTATAAGGGGGGGGGGGTAACTATTACATTCTATCCTCAATGCATATGTTTTGGAACTTGTCAGAGATTTAGAATGCATGGCTAGATTTAAAATGGCCCTTGTGGTCATTAGCCTAGTAAACACCTATAAGCCTATGAATCCATGTTGCACAACTTATAAGTAAGGGCATGGGGCATGACATCTAGGTACAAACAGTCATTATCCCACTGCACTTCAGACTTATCAGACCAATCATAGAGTACAATGCTCCCTTTAGTATGTACCTTACCAGGCAAATGTAGCAACTATAGTAACATCAAAGGTTTCTTACAAAAAAAATACTTGGTGTAACAAACTTGCCTAATGCAGAGCACCTTAAAGTCACTTTCCTCTACTCAGTCTCATATATGTTGCTAAGGGGTGATCTATGCCTGGCATACAATGCATCCACAAACCCCACACTTATGAATCTCCTACATATGTGTAAGTCAAAGAGAATCAGAAATAAAAGGTCTAGGGAACTGAATTTTGTCTGTGACTTAAATAGAACATGCTGGCGAGACAGATATGTGTCCCAGAGACTGACCCTCCTATGGAACAGGCTTCCCATCCATGTTAAGCTAAGTTCTTCCCATCCATGTTAAGCTAAGTTTTTTTCTATTACTCAGTTTAAGTGCAACCTAGACAAGTGGATGGGGAATAAGAAATTTGCAAAGGGCTTGTTAGCCATGTCTCTTATGGACAGAGGTAGCTTATAAATGCCTTGCCCTCAATATTCTCTTTGGATGCAAGACATCATTATTCTTTCAGGAAAACTTGGCTAGGCTTAGATAGGCGTTATTATTTGGAAATGCCTATCAACCCCACATTTATATTTAAGAAGCAGATAGATGAATTCCTGTTACAAGCTAAGGAGGAAGGCATCATTACTGATAGAGTCATGCAGCAACTTATGATTCATGATCCTACTAGTCAGTACATTTACTTTTTGCCAAAAATACACAAAGATCCTGTTCATCCACCTGGAAGACCAATTGTGTCAGATATTGGCTGCATTACAGAACCACTATCAATATTCCTTACTAAACATCTGAAGCCCCTATTACGGTGGGTACGCTCACGTTTACAAGATACTACGGAATTTCTTAAAATCATTTCAGAAACTCAGCTTGAACCTGAATGGCTCATGTGCACACCTGATGTTAGTGCCTTATATACCAACATCACTCATGGGGCTGGGCTGGAAGCCATTGAGTATTGGTTGCACAAATCTGAACTATACCAGCCAGGGTTCAACACAATCCTCATAGGTCTGACAGAGCATGGCCTAACCAATAACGTCTTTTTCTACCAGGATACATGTTATTGGCAAACTAAAGGCACGGCTATGGGGGCATCTTTTGCCCCTATATATGCAGATTTATTTATGGCCTTCATTGAAGAACAACTTATTTATGATAACGGCCATAAATTGTACCTGGACGAAATAGACATTTGGAGACACTATTTGGATGATTGCTGGATGGTATGGAGGATGGATGTGGAATATCTGATGGAGTTTATTAACTACCTCAATGGGAACAAATGGGGTTTGTACTTCACAGTTAATTATGATGTGAATACCATCATGTTTCTTGATGTCACCATTACCAGACTACCTGATAACACTTTAAGTACGAAGCTGTTCTGGAAGTACCCCCAATATAACACCATCCTCCATGCATCCAGCTTTTATCCTCCACATCTAGCTAAAAATATCCCCAAATCTCAATATATCAGAATGAGACAGATATGTTTCCAAGAAGTCACTTTTCAGGAACATAGGCAGGATCTGACATATATATTTAAATCTAGGGGATATCAGATGGGACATGTTCTGCAGGCCAATAATTGGTCCAACACATTGAAGAGGGATGATCTTTTGGCGTACAAAAAAACATGAACAACAGACTTCAGAACCTATTAGATTTGTTACCACATATGGAAGGAACTCTGATGCACTCATCACCAGTGTATATAGGCACTGGAATATTTTACAGTGTGATCTGAATTTAGCAAACATGTTACCAGACAGGTGTTCATTTTCTTTCTGTAAAGGTAAAAACCTTGCCTCTTTTTTAGTCACTATAAACATTCACATGTGAAAACGCCCCATCAGGAGATACAAACCAATATTTCTGTTGAAGTACTTATAGGATGCTTTCCATGTGGCCATTGCACTCATTGCAATAAAATATTCAAATCAAAATAGTTTAGCAGTAAAAACTGTGGTATTGTTTATGATGTAAATTTTTTTGCCAGTTGTAGTAGTGAATGGCTAATATATTTAGCCACATGTAGTTGTGGCTCTTTTTATATTGGCCAAACATCACGTCCACTTAGGCTTAGGATCTTGGAGCATATGAGTGATATTAAAAACAAAAAATCTAGATGTGCATTATATAAGCATTGCCTAACACATACATCTGCCAGTTTTATGTTTATGATAATCGATATAGTCAAAGGGAACAAATCAAATTAAACAGGGTGGCATTCCATTCTGGACTACAAAGCGAAGAAATGGATTGTCAAGTTAGGTGGGCTGTTCCCACCTGGACTAAATGAGCAATTTTAGAGCAACCAATGGGGATCTTAATTTCTTGGTATGCAGGTATATAAGACAAATTGATATGGATCTGATTTCACACTGATGAAGGCTGTGTTGTTTACCAGCCGAAACCGGTTTGGTTATTTGTTTTGATACTGCAATAAGTTAATAAATATTATTTGATTCCAGTCTCACAGTTTGCTGGCTCAGTATTTTTCTGGTTGTAATTCATGCTGGTGGAGCCGTGCAATTGCTTTTCCCGCAGGAAGATCCCTTTTTGATGTTAGGCTTAGAAAGGCCCTTCAGGTCATTAGCCTAGTAGCAATTTATAAATCTATGAATCTGTATGCCTATGTGACAAAGATGCATGGTCATATCACTGAATATATATGCCTGCTATTACAGACATGTGAGTAATCACAACACTGTCATGACATGGAACTGCACACAGTTGCTCTGGCAACTGATCACGCTGCTCAACATATCACACCTAAGTCGTGGTAGCCCTTGCTCAACAGTTAGTCAGTGTGGCAATGGTTGTATGGCCTGTGGTACAGATTATGTCAGCTATACTAGAGCAGTGCCACAATACTTCAAACGCCATACATCCCCTGACACATCTAATCTGTAAGTCACCAATGGATAGAGTGCTAACATTGTGCACACACCTCTGCAGCACTGCATCATCCATGGTGCCTGTACTGCAGTATGAATGTACAGCAGATATTGTTCACCATGCTCACACCCAGTTGCATGCTACATGCAGCACATCCCCTGCCAACTTTGACATTCCTTATATTATCCCAAATAAGCTAACACCAGCAGAGTTCCAATGCAACTCAATGGCTTGAGGTTTCCTCATGTGTCAGTAGATCCCATGGATATGGCATAAGCTATTAATGTGGACAACCTTGTCTATGTTAATATTGGTAGGTCAAATATCTGATTGTGTTTGTTCATATGTCTACCAATCTTCAGTGATGATGAGCAATTGTCCTACCTGATTTCACAGGATTAACTTTCATAATATATTGTATACATTTTGCTAATGTATTTTTCATTTGCTATTATGTCCTTTGTTCAGATTCCTATCATATCTGCAACACACATGCAGTTGAGCCCAAATTATGAAAGTTGGAATGTTGAACACTGCCATTACTGACTGTCCAATATTTCCCCCTTTCTGGACCCATTGTAATGGTTTCTGCTAGGTTCAGAGTGGGGGAGTTTTGGGGTTTGGTGTTTGGGTTGGGAATACTGATATACAGTATTCCGACTTTCCTCAAATGGTTTTGGGTACTGGTAGACTCGACTGCCTGTGTGTCGAGTTAATAATAGGAAACCATATTGTTCACTTGAAACATATGCTCAGATTACATAGCAGATACAATAACATCTGCATTAGCAAAAATGATTACCTTAATGGCATGGGTCACAATGTATCTCAACAGTATTCATTATACACTATACACATAAGCATGAGTTTAATATATATCTGGGGTGTTATAATAATTAAGGCGCATGATACTATTGTGTGCCACAACATAATGTGTAGACATGCATGGTCAGGCACTTGCATTGGTCATTCTGTGGCATGTTCATGTAGGTACTGCCAGCAAATCTTTTTTCAAAAACACATCTATGTCACATATGCACATCACAGACTTACATGGGATTCATGTAGGCCTACATACCGCAACATGCATAAATCTGACCATCTCCTGCAATACTCACCACAACATAATGTGAGCAGCCTGATAACTCATTTTTGTGTTTTAGTCCTGAAAAGGCATACAACTGATCTACAGAACAAGTTACCTGTAATCATGTATCACACTCATGAATAACATGTTCATATCCTGTATGAGTGATGTAGTCACTGATGCACATATGAATATTGCAGATACATTGTATGCTGTGTGCAAATGTGAGATGTTGTACTTGCTACAGTTGCACTACAACATCAAAATGTGCCCACCACATTTACCTTACCTGAGAAGGGACTATGGTCCTAGTTTAAACTGTCGGCTAGCATTCATAAATGTTCTAGTTATGCATTTAATCCACTTCAGGGTCAAGAATGAGCCAAATCCTACCCTGACAATCAGCCCATGGAAGGTAGGAAAAAGTATTGCCAGATGAGATGTAATCCATCTCCGAATGCAAACAAGCTCATTCAGACATGGCACACATACCTCTGAGTAGTTTAAAGGGTTGCTAATTTATCTACAGTGCATCTCACATTACATTGAAGAAGCTTGCTTGAGAAGAATAAAGCCCCACAGATAGTGTAATAGGGTTGGTAACAACACTGTCACAGCACAATTCTTTGATGGCAGGAGGAATCAGTTTTCGCTGAAATGTAACTCTAATCATAATTTAGTTGATGAGCTTGTTGCTGTTGTAATCAGTCACTTCAGTTTAAAAATAGTGTAGAGGGACTGCTAAAAATCAATAAAATTAAATTCCCATTTCGTTTTCTTTGTTTGTTAGAGAAAAAATGTTAGAAAACTATTTTTGTTTTATTTTTAGAAGGAGTTGCAGAGGATGCACAGTGATGCAGCCTTTTATGCCCCATTTCAGTTAACAAGCAAGTTATCATTACCGCCATGTGTCCAAATGGGCTTTTGCTGGGTGATTTCTTCTCACATCCCATAAGCATACGGGTAATAAGAATGGTTATCCACATTGATTTTAATAGCTCATCTGGTGTGTGCATGAGCATATGTTTGAATTTGTGTTTTGTGATCAACATGGAACCTATCTTAAACTGGTTGTCAGCTTTAAACCCACAGACTGAAATGACAGATGTTCATTAGTGTTCTTCATAAAAAAAAATCTGCATGTAAGTATGTGTGTGTGTGTGTGTGTGTGTGTGTGTGTGTGTGTGTGTGTGTGTGTTTGGTGTTTGTATATACACACACACACACACACACACACACACACACACACACACACACACACACACACACACACATATATATATATATATATATATATATATATATATATATATATATATATATGAGATATAATGTGTATATGCACACACACACACATATATATATATATATATATATATATAAATATATATGTATATATATATATATATATATATATATATATATATATATATATATTCATATGTATGTATATATATATATATATATATATATATATATATATATATATATGGGTCACCTTAATTTCACCTAAAGTTCATTTGCCCAAGAGATATTTCAGGCAGCCTAATTGCCTGACAGTTCTTTTCCCGACAATTAGAAAAAGGCAAGTAAAAGGTTTTTGTCCTGTTTCCACTGTAGTGCGATCCTGGAGTTGGAATATATAGTTGAGGGGGTGTGTGGGGGCACAGCCCTCTACACTGGGGGTGGAGTGGGGTGAAAAGCACCCCACCTACTTGCTTTTATATTATGCAGTTTGTTTTTTTTATTGTTCACTAAAACTAAAGTAGGTAGGGAGGTGTGCCCCCCACACCCTCCCAACTATATATTCTGCAGTGGGGAAAAGAACAAAAACCTTTTACTTGCCTTTTTATAATTGTCGGGCAAATGAACTGTCAGGCACTTGGGCTGCCTGAAATATTATATATACATATATATATATATATATATATATATATATATATATATATATATATATATATGTGTGTGTGTGTCTGTGTGTGTGTATAACAGAGTTCTGAACTGTCAGAAGTGATACGCCATAACAGCTCAAATCATAAAGATTTGAATACACAATACTTTAAATCACAAAGATTCAATGCAAAACAAAAACTACTATTGCGACTCCAAAAAAATTCCAATCACAGATACCATCTCTGGGATTACAGTACTATGGGGAAAGGGAAAATTCCTCTGATCCCCACTGTAGCTGATACATTTAATCAGCCGTACTCGCTTTTTTGCAGTTCGATAAATTAACTTGTTTATTGCTTGAATGTCATTTATATTTATAGATGGCTAAATAGTGTGTATATATATATATATATATATATATATATATATATATATATATATATATATATATATATATACACTACACACACACACACACACACACACACACACACACATATATATATATATATATATATATGTGTGTGTATGTGTGTGTGTGTGTGTGTGTGTGTGTGTGTGTGTGTGTGTGTGTGTGTGTGTGTGTGTGTGTGTGTGTGTGTGTGTGTGTGTGTGTGTGTGTGTGTCTGTCTGTGTGTGTGCTTGTGTGCGTGTTCTGTAACATAGTGGCTCTGTCTGAGATTCTAGTCAAATTGACGAATGCTATTTCAGTGAAAGTAAAAACTTTGAAGAATGTTTACCAGAACTACTTTCTGTGATCATCCGAGGAAGTGACAGCTCTCACATCCCTGAGTTTATATATACCAACTCTAAGATCGCACAACATTGAAGAAAGAGGCAAACTCTGTTGCTGACAAATGTAGTTTTGTGACTGTACTTTAGTTATTTCATGTTTGCAGAAACTATCTTCAGAGACGTGATGTGTTACTACCAGGAGCAGATACAGAAAGGTTTCACACTACAAATGGAGTTACTTGTAGGTGTCAACAGTTCTATGAGAAAAAGTACAGAGTTTTCTGTATCCTGGAAGAAAGAGGACATTGTCTCCCTCTACTCTTTTCTTATTAGGCCAATCATCGAGTACATTGCCCCTTTTGGTATGTACCTCACTAGACACCTACAACAACTGGAGAGGCCACAAAAATACCTCACAAAGAGGATCTTAGGCTTTAAACACTTGTCCTATATGGACAGACTCAAAAAACTCCAACTATTCTCTGTCTCATATCGCCTATTTAGAGGCGATCTCTGTTTGACTTACAAAGCCATGTCTGACCCAGCTCTGTTAGAAATGCTACATCTAAAGAAATCCCATTCCCTCCACACTACACGCTCCAGAGACCTCAACCTCATTACCACAATCAACAGAACAAGCTGGAGGGACAGGTTCATAACCCACAGACTGCCCATGCTATGGAATAGACTTCCCATACATGTCAAGCAGAGTGCCTCACTGGACCTCTTCAAGAGAAATCTTGATGAGTGGATGGGACATAGAAAATTCACCCCGGGGATCACTCCAGTGGTGATACTTGACAGAGGCACTGGGAACTAAGGTCGGGTGGCACGATGCCAGTGTAATCCTATGGGCTAGGCTTGTAAAGGCTCCAGGGCCATTAGCCTAATACACACCTATGAACCTATAAGTAGGGAGAGCTGCATGCAAACCAGAGTGGTGTTAGCTGCAAGCACAGTGCAAAATAATTATTGCTGCAGGAAAATGGCATGTTCTTAAAGGACCAGCTTAGAAGGAATTTCTGGACATCACAAAGGGACTGTGTTAACTGAATGTTATGATTGCAAGCGATATCAGAGAAATTGCTACCATTTTTGAGAAGCTTTTTTCCGGTGTAAAAAAAAATGAGAATTGCCTATATGAAAATTTCTTCTGAATGGTGGTGGAACTTAAGTGAACTGTGGATTCTATCTGTAAGAACTGAAATGTTATTTTAAAAAACAATGTTAAAGAATGTCAGAAAATAGTAACCTGCACTATGACAGTGTCTGCTCTAAATGCGTAGGCTGCTTGATTCTTAGTTGAACTGTTTATAAGAACTGCATTCTAAGACATGGTATTCTCCCAAGATGAAAAGAAAAAAAGTTTTTTTTAATTTTGTCCCTTAAAATAATCATGAGGTCAGAAATCTACATAACTGGCATTCAGACTGTTTCTAGTTCATAGTGAGCAAAGTTACTACATTTGTAATTTTCGGCAGGCAACAAAATACCCTTTTCTGTAAAAATTTGACTAAGCTTCTTTGTTATCTGCACTCTACCTGAATAATTTCACTACAATGGTTATCACATGAAAATGAAATGCACTGCTGTTAAATGATATAATGACTGACAACTTTTTTATCTCCCATATTGTTTGTCTTCTCTAACTCTCTGCAAGAAAATAATAATTAATTTTATGTATGTTATCCTTGTGCCCAAGGAAGAATCCAAATTAGAAACAAGATTCTTCTGCCAGTGGATAGGACTTCTATTGGGGACTGGCCTCTACATATGTATGCACTGTATTTGCTTCTGCTAATGTCCAAAAATGGGAAAGTTACTGGAGCCTTGCCTCAAACAAAGGGATGACACAAAGCTAAGTTCTAAAAGACATAGAGACTACATGAAGGAGAGCTCAGGACAGACAGAAGAAAGAGGAAGGGAATTAGTAAGGAGAAAAGTAGATAAGAATAAGCTGGAATGTGAATGGGCTAACTATTCCAGTAAAAAGGACCAAATATTTAATGAGTTGATAGTGGAAAACACTGACTTTGCAAGTAGTGCAAAACACTCATTTGGAGGAGTCCGAGCATCAAAACATATGGTTATGCACTGTTGGCTTGTACAAGTTACCACAGGGTTAGTAGAAGGGTGTTTGTGATTTTAAAGCATCTTCGTACACCATTCTCACTCTTGGGTAAATGGGAAGGTCAGGGCGGTTGTTTAGTTATGGTAAAAGGTGAGTTTCAATTAACAGATTTGCTATTGCTGGACTGCATCTTCTTCGTAGATCTAGAAATTTTTTTTTCGAAAAGATCATATTAGAGATTATTAGGTTTTATGAGGGTGAATTAGTAATCTTAGAAGAATGGAATATGATTTTTCAAGAATCCAGGCGGAGGGGGGATGTTAAAAGAGACAGCATTCAGCAGGAACAGAACTAAAAGTAGTTGGAATCCCTGGACTGGTGGATGCTAGGAAATTTACAGAATGGCAAGAGGGTGTGTTATATACATATTATTCTCTCAGATTTGCAACATGGTCACAAATAGACAAATGTTTTAGAGCAACATAAAATGTACATCCCATGAGAGAAATAAGACTAGGTTCTCTGATTTCCTTACATAATTTATATTTGGTAGATGTAGCATGACCAGAAGAGAGAGTAAAAATCAGCAGGCACTGGAGATGCCTGACTTACTACCTGAAAAATAAGATATGTAGTGATTCAAACAAAAACAGTCAGCAACCTCACAAGCCATCAAATATTTAGAAACAAAAAAGGCCAAATATATGCATACACAAAATTTTTAATGAAGATTTGTAAGTGCTTTTTCCCTTTTTATAGTGATTTGGTAACTAAGCAATTGGATCTGTTATTACAGGATGAAGTAGATCAGATGCTGGAAAGATGGGACATCATTATGAGGAAATGAAAGGAAATGGTAAAGAATGAAGGTTAAGGCAAGAGCTGAATGAAGTTATGGAATTAGAACAGCAAGGTAACGAGAGAATATTACAAGAGGAAAATGTATTAAAACACAACCTGAGAAACTTGCAGGAGAGATACAATGAAAGAATATGAATAAAGTAACTGGCAGTCAGGGAAATGTTAATAATCTGTATGCTATGACAGCACAGATGAGAGGAAGACTGAGGCAACAGCAGGTAGAGAGAGGGAGTCAACAGTTATGAGGCCCATCTACTGGGAGGATTACGTCCACAGGGGCTGGTATCTTAAGAAATTTTGCAGTCTTATTTGGCAAGGTTATATAGATCAGAATAAAAAAAAAACATGAGTGGATGGGGAACTGGCTACTAGGTTATTTGAGTGAGATAGATTTTAACACGTAGAAAAAAATCAAGCACTAAATTTGCAGGCTAAAATAAGAATGGAAGGTTTTGATGCAGTGATGAGGAAGTTGGCATAAAATAAATCCCCGGGTTCAGATGACATCCCTTCTGAAATATAAAGGTTGGGACAGGAAAACAAGTCACAATACAGGAAAGATTAATTAATAAAATATTAAACCAAAAATGTATACTGGTATCATAGGAGGAGGGGCATATCTGTGATAACTCCAAAAGAAGGCAGGTATTTGATAGGCTCAAGTTCATATATACACCCATTAGAGTTTTGAGTTATGATTCTAAAGTATTTATGAATATAATATTAAACTAAACATGTATACATCATAGGAGGAGGGGATAATTGTGCTCATTCCAAAAAAATGCATATTTGTAAGGCCCAAGTATATATATATATATATATATATATATATATATATATATATATATATATATATATATATATCCATTACAGTTTTGAGTTATGATTATAAAGTATTTATGACAATAGACAATATTAGGCAATAGGTTGGCTCAGGTTTTTCCAGGTATAACACATCCACACCAATGTGGTTTTATAGGCAGTAGAAGAACTTCTGATAATATCATAAGAATTTTGATAGTATTACACAATGCCAGTACAGGCAGATGGCAAGTGATAGGTTTGGATACCGAGTAAGGATAAAACAGAGTGGAATGGAAGTTCCTATTTAAAGTTTTTCTTAAAATAAGTGTCCAAGTACAACTATTTAGGGGTAACTGCTTGTACAGAAGTAAGAACTTGGCTGTCAGATGTGATAAAGTTATTTAGAGGTACAAAGCAATGATGTCTACTTTATCCCTACTTCTCCACTTCTCTTTACAGTATGTTTGGAGCTTTTTGCCGAAAAGATAAGAAGTTCAGAGAAGATTATAAGTGGAGAAGTAAATAATTCCAAATAGCACTATATACAGATGATTATATCATAACATTGACAAATTTAACTAAAGATGGGAAAGCACTTGGTTAATTCCTAGATTTGGATAATGTTGTAGCTATAATATCAATGCAGAAAAATCTAATATAGAGATAAATACCCAATATAAAATAATGCAAACTAGTACTCTACTATTCCAAGCCAGAAAAACGTTGAACTGTTTAGGGATATGGCTGAACGATATATATAAAGGATTATTTAACCATTCCTGTCAGAACATTCTAAATAACATTAAGTAAAAACTGCAAAAATGGAAAACATTAGTTAGGGATCATGCTCACTGGATAAGATTGCTAAACTGGTATGTTTTACCATGTTTTCTGTACCATGGACAGTCCTTTTGCACACTGCCTGGTGTTGGGGAAGGATGTTTCCTGGTTGGGTTCTCCACATAGGGTTGCATAGGAGAAGACAACAGCACTGAACGAATGGGGGGGGGCTAGCCACTCAGGATATACCATTGTATTTGTAGGCTATGCATTATAAAACTGGCACCATGTGGAGTGGAAGCAGATGTTGATGCAAAAAAAGGTGCTTGGATAGGGCAAAAGGGTACAATGGAAGCATTTTGGGAGAAAGATGAGATATTAGTGTGTCCTATTTTACTAATATAAAAAAAAACAACCACTTAAGATGGAAGTTAAATGTTCTCCCAGTAATTTAGATAATCATAGGAATACTATTGGGGCATACAGGTGGAAAGAAAATAATACAGATACTAAATATTGTACACAGATCATAAGAAATGGAGGTGTAAGTGTGTGGACAGAGGTTCAGCTTAAATATAAAATGGATAGCTCAATTTTCTGGAAGAGTTACATATAGAGTTAAGATGACAGGCAGTAAAAAACAATAATTAAGAAAGGACTGCAGTGTATTTTATTTTATCAATAATATATAACTTGGAGATGAAAATGTATAATATAAAAGAAGAAAATAAAAATGGATTTATCGAACGAGGTTATTAAGCAACAGTCACAGCAAATAACAACAACTGAAGAAGCAGTTAATTATGTGGATGGGAGAGTGGCTGAAAATGAGAATCACATTAAATTTGTTCTCAAACAAAATTCTTTATTTATAGAAAAAATAGAAGACCTAGTAAGTCAAGAAGAAATAATATAAAATCTATGGAATACCAAAGGAAGAAGAAGCAGACAACATGATTTTATTTTTAAATAACTGGCTTCCTAAGTCCCTGAACTTACCTAAAACTCTTGCATTTGACATTGAGAGATCAAACACTTCACTAAAAAACAATCTGCCTTCTCCTAGATCAACTATAGTTAAATTCCTGTCAAATCAAGATAAAGACTTGATATTGAAGACAGTCTGGGCTAATTCACCTATAAAAATAGGAGACAAATGCATAAGATTTGATAATGACTACTCCAGTTCTATTATGACCAAAACAAAGGCACGTGCTCCCTTTATAAAAAGTTTAAAGAAGGTGAACATCAAAGCACAGCTTGTGTTCCTGGCTAAAATTAAGATTATTTTTGTCTTAGGGGCAAAAAACATTCAACACATTAGATGAAGCGATGGAGTTTGTACAAAAGAAGAAACTTTAGGACAAACCATTGGACTTGTCATTGACAAACTTAAAAAGACAAGACACAGAAATGGATGGACTTTAAAAGAAAACAAAGTAGGAAATTTGACAAACTTAAAGAGACAAGCCACAAGAAATGGATGGACTTTAAAAGAAAAACAAAGTAAGAAACTTAGAGAAAAATGACTGAATATATATTGGACAAGTTGTATGTTCTTAATATGCTCTTGTTCTTATTATCGTCTATATAAGACTATCATCTGAATTAAGGTAAACATTTTTATTTGTTCTGATAGACACTGATTTAACTCAGTTACACATTTAACTGATATATCTATGATTTATCATTTAATGACAGGAATAAAAGATAGGAGGTTCAAATTCATTTGGGGATAATAGAAATGTTCTTTACCAAATAACAGCTTAGATTGTTTTATAATATTACAGATTAGTTAAATGTTATACAATTTAAGCTATACAGTAAGACTAAGTAAATATCCATTTAAAAGAATGCAAGTTGATATTACAATGATATTATTATGACATGTGAGATGTGTTATCTGTATGTTTGATTTTTTTTTTCTCTGTGTGTGTCCTTCTTAATATATGATAGGTTAAGGAGTGGATGACTTGTATGGGCTGGTAAAGATGGTTCCTTGAGTGATTTTGATGTTAAATAAAGTGTATATAATGTTTTCATGTGACAGTTCTACAGTTCAATTGTCTTGTAAAACTCCATTTAAAATGGCTTTTTAAACTGTTGCAGCTTGCCTGATGTGACTGTAAGCTTTCTACAACCTAAAAGTGAAGACAAATACTGTTTTTCCAACTTGAATGCATATTTAAATTATTGTAATGTTTTATAATGTGTCTCAAGTTGTATATTGCTTACAGAAGTTCCACAATAACATTTTCGACTTGCTGCTGCTTCAGGAAGAACTCTTTGACCTTTACTTCCTTTGAAACAGGAAGTATTTCCACAAGCTCACCAAGACAGAGAAGGTGATTTAATTCAAAGCTTTAATGTTAAAAGTTAGAAAAAAATCATTAATATGTTTTGAATGACGTTCATAAAATGTTTTTTTTTTTTTTACAAATATTGCAAAGGATAATGTAAATATATACTAGCCAGCATTTGAATGTATATTTTAATCTATATGATCTGCATTGGCATTGCTGTGCTTAAGGTCTTTTCATATAAGATTTTGTGCTTTACATATACACATTGGTCTTTACAGAAGCTTCACATAATTAAAATAAGTTATATGTAATTAAAAATAGTATGTTAATAGATGAAAGGTAAGGGAAAACAGCTCTTGTACTTTACAAAAAAAAGCACCTAAACAGGCATGTCCAAGGGTCAGCTTCCGGTGATTTCTCCTGTCCACTTGGTGAATCGGGGCATACTGGGGCAATGCGGCAACTGCCTCATGGTTACAGACAACCCTCTCCTCCTACCACCCGACACTACAACCTGCGAGAGATGCACTTACATAGCCAAACTGGAAACAAAGCTCTCTCCAGCCAAGAATGTGCTAGACAGTCAAGAGGAGAAGGTTAACACCTGCACTACACCTCAAGCAACACATAGCCCTTTGAAACCCACACCACCAACACCCTCACATAGCAACAATAAACTCTCATATGTGGAGGCCCTTAACAGCAACCTGCCCACGCAACAAATACCTCTGAAGCTGAAACACAAACAAACACTAATCACAACCAAAGTGTCACATAGCTCACAACACTAGTGTGCCACCCAACAACAGCCTCTAAGGCAAGACAATGTACCCAACACTTTAATCGTAGGTGACTCTATAATCAGGCACACTGATGTCCCACTCACCAGGCTGAACAAGGAGAAAATTACAGTCAGCTGCCTGGTGAGTGCCAGGATCCACCACACAATGCATGCACTCAAGTCACTCCACAACAAGTACAAATATGACTCTGTCATTGTCCATGCCGGAGTGAATGACTTGAGATGTACCTCCCTGAACTACATGAAAAGAGACATGGAAGAGCTCTCGGATAATGTGGCCCAGGCAGGTATGACCCTAGCCCTGAGTAGCATCCTGCCTTCACCCAGAATGATATCACAGTATAAGGACAAAATGATTGACTTCAATGATTGGCTAAGCATCTGGTGTCATTCAAAGGGGATCTAGTAATTGTCTGCCTGAGACAACATGATCAACAGATCACAATGCTTTGTCAGAGATGGTCTGCACCTGTTGACCCTGGGATTCGGGTTACTGGCTAAGGCTCTTGCCACCCCTACAGTGCTTTTTTAGGCAAAGTTCAGAGGACAAAACCACCACCTTAACAGGTACAAGCATGCAAAATCTGAAGGTGATGCTACTCAATGCTAGAAGTCTAAACCTCAATGTGGACTCTCTCAAGGCACTCCTAAAAATGGGGAACATCAATATCTGTGCAGTAACTGAACCATGGTTTAAGGCTCCTGAGAGCATCCCTGCAAAACCAGGCTACAACTCTTAGCACACTTTTCAGCCACCAAACCAGGAACGAAACACTAAAGGTGGAGGAGTGTCCATATTCACCAAGGATATTCACACCACCAGGCTAGTTGCCCACCACAATGCGTCTGAAATTCTCCAGGTGCAACTAACACTAGGTAAGACTGCAATACAAATTGCAGCCTGATACAGATCCCCCACCATGCCCCAAGATTCTCACTACACCTTTCTAAACATACTGGAAAATATTAAGATAAAACCAAACACCCTAATAATGGGTGATTTCAACTACCCTGCCATTAACTGGGAAAGCTACTCGGGTGCCAACACCTTTTCCCAATGGTTCTTGGAATTCATAAATTCCAGCGCCCTGGATCAACTAATTCATTGTCCCACCAGGGGCTCCAATGTCCTAGACCTGGTCATTACCAATATGGGAGATAGATGCTACACACCGGTGGTCACCCCCTCATTGGTCAGGTCTGACCATAAGCAAATCACCCTTGACATCCACATCCCACCCCCACCCCCCAGAAAGGAAACCTCCGTAAAAAACTTCTCCAAAGCCAACTTCATGCTACTCAAGTCAGAAGTGACAAACTTCATGGCACCCATGCAGATGGGATCCGAAAGTTCGACTGCTAAATCCTACACTAAGGCACTGTCGAACACATCCACTCATGAATGAATCATGGCATCCCAAATAGTTCCAAGATGCTCTCCTCCAAAAAAAGGAAGCCAATCTGCTGGTCCTCTGCCATAAACAAACTATACAACAGAAGGAAGAAACTGTTGCAGAAAAAGAGGAAAATCCCAGGATGCAAAAAACTCCCTTACCAGCCTCAGTAAGAAGCTGAGATCCCTCATAAAATCCTCAAAAGCTAGTTATGAAAATAAAATTGCCAAAGATTCCAAAGACAACCACAAGGCATTCTATAGTTATGTCAAGAATCTAAATGGCAATGCTCAGATCTGCTCTGAGCTACAACAGAATGGCATTAAATATACTGATCCCAAGGATATTGCCAATATCCTGGCAGATCAATTTAATGCCAACTTCACCCCCCTCTCACCCCCTAAAGGGCCCATCTCAATACCAAAAGATTACCAAATTCCAGTAATCACGGTCACACAGGTAGAAACCGCACTCTCTAAAGCTAAGAATACAGCATCCAAGGGACTAGATGACATCCTGGGCTGTGTACTACATGAACTACAAAATGAACTGGCACCTCACCTAAGTGTCATGTTTAATCATAGCCTCACCTCAGGCTTCGTGCCCACTGAGTGGTGCACAGCTACAGTTATCCCACTCCACAAGGGGGGATCCACCTTGGATCCCGGGAATTACTGTCCCATCAGTCTGACGTGCCTGATCTGCAAGGGCATGGAACGCATTATCATGGAACTTATAAACAAAGACATTGGCAACCTTCAAACACTGGACCCCAACCAGTTGAGGTTCGTGAAGGGCCGATCTTGTCTCCTGAACCTGATTGACTTCTTTGAATCAGTCTCCAGAGCTGTGGACAAGGGTAAGGCAGTCCACACAGTCTATCTGGACCTCACCAAGGCCTTTGACACCATCCCCCACTCTGGAATCATAGATAAACTTACTAAGCTGGGCATAAATCCATACGTCACTTGATGGGTTGCCAACTGGCTTACTGACAAAACCCAGAATGTAAAAGTAGTCAACTTCAAATCCAGCTCCAGACAAGTGACAAGTGGAGTACTTCAGGGTTCAGTCCTTGGACCGCTCTTGTTTGGCATCAATGTCTCTGAAGTACAGGCCAACACTAAGGGACTCTGGCTAACAAAGTTCGCAGATGACTGCAAACTGGGAGCCATTATTGAATCCCCAAATGATATGGATATTCTACAAAAGGGCCTTTCAGAAACAGATGCTTGGTGCCAGAGCCATGGGCTCAAGCTTAATGCCAAGAAATGTATAGTTATACCCTTTAGGAAAAAACATGTACCCATGAATTACCACATAGGTGGCAGTACACTAAACACTGAAAGCATGATGAGAGACTTAGGGACATAGGTTGACAGTGGTCTCACCTTCAATAACCACATTGCATCAACAGTCAGGAAATCCTTCTATGTGGCACACCTCATCACTAAGGGCTTTTCATCCAGAAAAAAGGAATTCATTGTCCCACTGTACTCATCCCTCATTAGACCCATTATAGACTATAACGCCCCATTTGGTCTGTACCTCACAAGACATCTGTAACAGCTGGAAAGGCCACAAAAATACCTCACTAAAAGAATCACTGGCCTAAAGCAGATGCCATATGCTGACCGTCTAAAAAAAACTCCAGCTATACTCTGTGGCCTATTGTCTACTCAGAGGCGATCTCTGCTTAAAATACAAGGCAATGTCAAACCCTGAGCTGTTGGACATGCTCCACTTAAAGAAATCCCAATCCCTAAGAGCCACATTCTCCAGGGATCTAAACCTTGTCATCACAATGAACAAAACATGCTGGAGGGATAGGTTTCTGACCCAGAGACTGCCCATACTCTGGAATAGACTGCCCATACATGTCAAACAGATCGCCTCCTTAGCCCTCTTCAAAAGGAACCTTGATGATTGAATGTGAGATAGGAAATTCACCCTGGGGATCATCAGTCACCCTGCTAGACAGGTGTCCGGGGAAGTAAATATTGTGGGAAGAAATATCCATGGAATTGTTATGGCTAGGCTTGTATAGGCCCTAGGGCCAATAGCCTAGTACCAACCTATGAACCTATGAACTTATACATAGAAGCTAATGACTACAGCAATGAAAACAGAGCTTCAGAGTAATATGTTTTCATGAATACTGAACTGATATATATGAGTATATAAAAGACAATATTATATTTTTCTATATTTGCATTTGTGATTGTGAGGTATCCTATGTATATTCGTTGACTCTAATAGTTTAATGCACAAGTGTCTCCCTCTCTCTCAGTTCCATTCATGCCTTTCAGCACATCAGGCAATGAGCGCACATCCAGGCACTCACCTTTTCAGTAGTGGTTATAGTTTTATTGGTCAGGTTGCTAGCAATGCCCAAGTGTAATTATAGAGAATTAAAATAACACTAATTTAGACATTTTGGAAGGCATATGTGGTGACATATTTGGTTATAAGGATGCAGAGTTATATATACAAGTTTTGTTTATGTTACTTAATATAAATAGTCTAGAGCTTAATTCCTTTTCAATCATTGCAGTGTTTTAAATAGTTAGTGTTGAGGTATTTTTTTTCAAATTAAGAGGATAAAAAGCTTTTTGCTTATATTATATTTAAATGAGAGTACACTAGCTTATAGTTTGACTAACATATTGATCAAATACATCACACAGACTGATAATTAGTATATCGGTCATATTTGAATCTCATAACTGCTATTTCTATAGTGTTTAATAGTGTCCTATATGCATTAAATAAGAAAAAGGATGCTTAATATGTTTATTTGGATGTAAGATTAAGCATAGCAAGACTTATTATTTATGTATGTTGTGGCTTTAACTCCTTGGTATTATAGTCTAACAATTCCTGTGCATTCCATCTTGATGGTATCAGAGGTCAGGACGCTACAATGTTTTGAGTTAATGCACCCTCTATGTAATATGCTAATGTAACAGGCTGAGATTATCACATCATGGTATTATGGTATAACAAATTCTATATTTTCTGTGCTAATGGTAACTGATGTCCTGACACATCTATATTACAATGTAATAAAACTGGAGAACAGTAACCCTAAGCAACTGAGGTTCTGACATCATAGTATTGTGATGTCGCAAAGACAATGCATTCCATACAAATGGTTATCAAGGCCCTAACACTAATTTATTATGATGGTATTAAACCAAAAAGTAGTATGATTATGCAGAAAGATGTTCTGACAGCATAGTAATGCAATGCAACCAAGCCTAACTTTTCCATCCTGATGGTACCAGAGACCCTGATTGTGCAGTCTAATTGACCTACATTTATTTAAGTCTTAAACATTCAGAGTTAGCAGGCCTTAATGACATTAGCAATGTTAACTTGCTTAAAATGTGGAATATTACATATTAACAGTGGTGGTGCTGTGGTAGAGTTGTCGCCTCACAGTAAGACGTTGTCCTGTTTGATTCTCAGCTAAAGCGTCTTCTGTGTGGAGACATGCATGAATGGGCATACCTTCGTTGAAGGTTGTAAGTCAGGGCTGGCAACTCGGCACGTAAAAAATCTACTGCCAATCATTAGCGGACCAGAGTTCCGCTGTGGCGACCCCTAACCAGGAAAAGCCAAAAGACACAACAACAACAACAACAGTTAATTTAAGTAACATAATTCATTACTGTATGATTGTTATATTGTTTGAGGCTAAAAGGAGCATTTATTTATTATTAATGGTAAAGATTAACTTTCAGAGAAACAAAAGTAAGAGAGAATTGTTTTTATTGCTTTCTTCTTGGAAAATGCAATGCTATGGTTCGAAATACATTGTAATTGATGGATTAAGATTTTTAGAGGGGCTTCAACAATAATATGTTCTGTTGTATAGGTCAGGATTCTGTCGTAACAGTATAACATTTATGCTACATAATAAGAATAGCTTTGCAGTTTTAAACAGATAAAGTTATACAGGGTACAATCATTGAAGTAATGTTAGTACATCTGAAATAATTAAAACATGAGTGAGTTTGTATATCTAATTAAAAAAATTATGTTAGCATTGATGAAGAAGTAGTAGCAATTGGATAAGACTAGTTAGTCTTATGGCAAGGTTAGAGAGTAGTTTGTGTGATTACATCATCGAACTAGGAATTTGTTATTTCATGATGGGGTAATTTTCTTCTTAACATTAGTTTCATAGTTTTAGTCATTAGGTTTTTGTCCATGTCAAGGGATATTAACAAAAATGTTCTTATTTGTTTATATATAATGTAAAATTGATATATAAAGTTATTTCTGTTATGAATGGTAAGTTATAAATGCATTTCATTGAACATTAATGACTTAAATAATTCAGTACAAAGAGTTAGCCTGTTAAAATATCTGAAACTTCATAAGTCTGATATTGTTTTTGCAAGAAACACACCTGCTGTCCGAAGATGTAAATAGAATGTTTTTAAAAGATTATTCCATTTTAGTTGATTCTTATTTTAGGTCAAAAAGAAAAGGCATACTTATATTATAGAACAATTAATTGAATATTCTGAAATTGATTGATTCTTATTCAGATAAGAATGGGATGTTAAGTTTGGTTGTAATAGAAATTTAAAAAAGTATAAGTTTGTTAACTTATACTGGATCACAGTAATTGAAACAAAAGTCTCTAAAAAGTATTTAGACATTATAATTTTTATATGAAAGGTGAGGTAATTATAGCAGAAGATTTTAAGTGTATGTTATCAGAGAATGACACTATTGCTAATAGAAAACTTAGACTCTCATTTGTTGCAAAACACTTTAATCACTTTATCAACACAACAAATTTGAGAAACATCTATGATTCATGACTATCTAACTCTCTTAACTATACACATAACTCTTTTAGATTTGGCACCCAAACCAATCTAGACAAGGTTTTTATTTCTAATAGCTTACACTCTAAAACTAAGTGTGTTAATTATTTCCTGTCCATTAACTGACCACAGTATAATTACTTTTAATCTCATATATTATACTTCATGCTTATCTAATTAAAATTAAGGGTTTTAGGGACTGGTTTATTAATGAAAATAAGACTTTTTAGAGTTTAATAATAATGGAGAGGTTACTGAGATCATTCCTTGGGATTCTTTGAAAGCCTATTTAAACAGTAAAATTAAAAAAAATAGGTGTGCAAGAAGAGAATGGGATACAGAATTGAAAGAGTTACAGCAAAATGGGAAAGAGAATTGAAAGAGTTACAGTCTAAAATAGATATTTTAAACTTAAAAATTAAATCTAATGTTAAAGCTAATATTCTAGAAGTGAAAACATTAAATCAAAAAAATGTGGATATTCTTAGTCATAAGATTTCAATAAAATTAGAGAAAATAAAATTACAATCATGTTCAGTAAATCCGAAAAGTTTATAAAGATTAGCCATTAGATTGAAGAAAATAATAATGTAATTGAATGTAATTAGTAATTTAAATCATATTAAGGAGATATATAAATATGGTAGTAAAAATAAAACAGTTACTGATTTAGCAGATATATTAGAATGTTTTAAGGATGATTATGAGCAAATAAATAATAATAATAATAGCAATTTGATAAAAAGTAATATTCTTGTAGGTTTTCTAAAATTCTGAAAATGAATAAAGCCTCGGTTTGGATGCAATAATTCCAGAAGTTTATAAATTATTACAAGGTAATATGTTAAAGATTCTATTGAAAGCATTTAATGATATTAAATATACTTCAAGTGTACAAACATCCTGGAGATTTTTGCTTGTTTCACCTATACTAAAACAGTATAAAGACCTTAAATTTAATTCCTTGGGTTGACCTATTTCACATCTAAATATAAATTATAAAATAAGTCCAAGAAATATCACTACCCACAGGACTAACACTACCTGTGCCAAACTCAGTCCAAGCACATAAACTAACATAAAAGGCACAGTAGCGTTGCAGGCAGTAAACACAGCACTAACCAAAATGCAGGAAACAAAGCTGAAAAAAACACTGCTTCATGAACTTTAAAATTTGGATTTATTATGATACAAACAGAAGACGTGGTAAGTGCTTTCACCTGGATAGGCTTCTTGAGACCAGGTAATAGAGTAATAGATTAAATATTATTTTGGCAAGAATTATTAATAATGGTCAAACAGGATTTACATCAAACAGGAGAGTTTATGACGGAATTATTAGGCTTAATACTTTAATAGAATTTGCAAACAAAAAAGAACTTTCAGTCATAAGTTTAGATTTAGACAAAGCTTCAGATTCAATAAACTGGAATTATTTGTTTAAAGTTCTTGAAGAATATAACTTTTCTGTAGAACTTATCTAATTATGAAGCTGTATAACAATGTGTCTGCATTTATCAAAACAGGTTATTTTCTGTCTAAATCATTTAGGATATCACGGGGTAAAAAGCAGGATATCTGTTATCTCCATTGTTATTTAAATTATGTATAGAACCTTTTGCAAATCTCATTAGATCAAATAAAACTATAAAAGGTTTTTCAATAGATGACAATTACTCTTTCAAAATACAGTTATTTATGTATGATATATTACTAACTATTGGTAATATTGATTAATTTTTAAAACATATACGGGGGGATTCAGTAATCCTCCATGTAGGATGAACGAAGTCCTACTCGGAGACTGCTGTCTAAGAGTTAGACATCAGTGCATCATGCATATGCATGAGGGTGCGCTGACTTAACTCCCAGGCTAACACGGAGCATGTAGGAGTGCAGGGGGCATGTCAGACTGCCGAGCAGTCCAAATATCCACGCCCCTGCAAGTGCCTAACTCTGCAAATGTCAGCAGATATGAGCGAGTCTGCTCAAATGTGTATACCCCCAAAACTACACTCCCCCACTTTAAAAGGCCCTGTATAAATGAAATAAAATGTAAAAAATTTTTTTTTTATTATTCACGATATAGCTGCCCGTATTTGCGCGTGTGTGCGTGGGTGTGCCCATTGCTTAGCTACAGTTAGCAGTTTAGACATCGAAGATGATAATAAACCACTAATATGCATATTAAGCGAAATAGCAATAGTGTAGTGGTAGAGCCTTCACCCAAAGAGGAGGCATTCCCGGTTCGAGTCCCATCACTCCCCTATCCTTTTTCAGTCGGAAATCTGTGCATAAAAATAAATCCTGACATTTACCTTTTAAATCATTGTAAAATGCATCAAAATGGCCTATGTAGTAGTGAACGATATTATAAATATATATAAGAAAGTGAAACGTTCATGCACAATAATGAATGCATAAGTAACCTATTCTAATGTGAAGCACTGCTAAGCAATGTTTACCAGTATTAAGCACATTTAAGAATAATTGCCCATAGCTAAGCACTGCTTTAACTAGCGCAATATAATTGCCCATAGCTAAGCACTGCTTTAACTAGCGCAATAGCAATATAATTGCCCACAGCTAAGCACTGCTTTATCTAGTGCAATAGCTTTGCGTGGAGCTGTGCATCGCGCCAACTAGTGAAAACCAAACATGTTTGTGCGGAGGTGCGCACCGTGCTAACTAGCGCAACGTCGGGCAATGTAGAGCAACGTTGAGCAACATTGGGCAAAGCTGAGCAAAGTCGGCTAAACACAGCCATACCCCCTACTGGTCAGGCCAGTAGTAAAATAAAAAAGCAATGACAGGTCTCGAACCTGGGATAGTGTGCACCATAATCGCAGAACTAATCCACTAAGCCATGACAGCATTTGATGTTCATGGACTGTCAACACACATATACATATGAATCAAAGTTTACCCAGTGCTAAGCAGGTGTGCACTCAGTTGAGAACTTTCAAATCCGGCCATTCACAAATAAGTGCGGGAAATGAGGCATATTTAAGCTCAATAGGCAGGAATACGCGCCATAACTGGTTGCAGCTCCCATCTGCAGGCAGCAATGGCTGGTGTCGGAGAGGGCTCTTGCTTCCGAGCAAAACGGTGGGGCATTGAGGAGTCAAAACTGATGGTTTGGCTCCTCGTCCATCGTCATGATGCTAGACTCCTGCAGGGCCAGTTCCAAGGCATGGAATACAAAGCGGAGGCCTGGAACCATCTTGCACATGAACTCACCAGTGCCACAGGCATCCCTCGGACTGGTGAGCAGGTCAGACATCACCATGCAGACCTGAAGAGATGCAAGCAGGACCTACTGAACCAATGGATACAGGAGGCTCGTGGGATGCAAAATGCCCCACTACTGAGTAGGTAGCCATGGACTGAAGTATGTAAAAATTGCTAGTGTAGTCGATAGTATGGATAGGTATATGTCTCAATATCACTTTATTTACTTCACAGCTGCAGGCATCTGTGCTGTGAATCAGCAAGTCTATGCAGATAGGCTGCTAAGGCTGCGCCACCAGGCAGGTTAGTAATTTTTCTGCATGTACTGTTTTATAAAATAAGTGAGAGAGCCTGGCTAAAAGTGTCTCAGCCCAATAATAAAGGTATAATAAGGGTTGAATAACCTCTCTGCATGAACTGTTATGTAAAATAAGTGAGAGATCCTGAAAAAGAGTGTTGTAACCCATTAATAAAGGTATAATAGGCCCTGAATTATTTCCCTGCATGTATTGTTATATAGAATAAGTGAGACAGCCAGAAAAAGAGTGTTGTAAACCATAAATGAAGGTATAATACATCCTGAATAAGATGTTTGCATGCACTGTAATAACAAATAAATGAGAGAGCCACTAGAAAAGTGTGTGCTTTAATTAATAAAGGTATAACACCTGTAGTGTGTCTGTGTCACCTTCTTTGAAATGTTGATGTATTCTTGCAGTATATAAATAGTAGTGTTGTATTAAGCGCTGTCAACCCACACTTGGGTAGGCCCATAGAAAGAGTATGAAGGGAGTGGCAGTATCTCTTAAGCATATATACAGTCCTCAACTGTAGTTTCAAGGCTGGCATGTATAGGTAAATCTGGCACATGAGTAGCTTGTAATTGTGTGCATGGGAAATGTCAGTGTGCTGCAAAAAATGTAGGGGACTGTTAAAATTTAACTGGTAATGTCACCTGAACACATCCAGATATGTAGACATATGAATATAAATAAAATATATAAATATGTAGCAGTAACATCTGCATCCTGGACAGTTTGTATATTAGATACAGGTCAGGTACATAATTAACTAGCAAAACACATCCCACAATGTACTGGACATTGCCCATTGTAATAATACATGTAGTGGATATATACCTGCAGTCAGTAGGAATGTAGTGTAAAATATAAGTTCATATAAGTTGTTAATGGAGGTATCTTTTTACACCCTACTGTATGCGCATAAACAATGCAATTCCACACCTCAATGGGTATGTGTAATCTCAAAACATTTGTTGGGACATATGTCCAATTGGTTTATAAATATCTGCATAACTTTGATGCATGTGCCCTGTTCAAACACCACAATCGTGCTGGCCTGTTGACACCAATCATTCCTGCATGCTGTTGGAATGTCCACTGTCGTTCAATATATGCATGTGTTATGCTTGCTGTTCAACTGTTGGAACTCGGGTGTGCTGGGTTAATGGGAATATTACTGCATGCTGTTACAAATAATTTGGAATGCTGTTGGCTATGTTGTCATTAAATACACCTAAACACAGAACGTATGGGAAGGCCGGTCCCAGCGGACCCACCTGTCCCACCTCAGCTGGCGATTGCACCTGGCACCAGCAAGTCTGGTGCCCAGCCTGGGACCCCCTCCTCCATTGGTCCTGTGTCACCTTCGGGTGGAAGTGCTGCAGGGGATGGGGCTCATCCCCCCCCCGTGCAAGCGTGGCCAGAGGAGAGCCACCTGTCACTCTCCAAAGGGTCCGGGCTGTGGTGCGTAGGGAGATCCAGAATTCAGTTACTGATCCCCTACGCCAGCTCGAGGCAAGAGTGGCGCGACTCATGGGTGAGCCTGCCCCTCCTATGCAGCCCCCAGCACAGCCACCCTCTGGGCTGTGAAGGTGCAGTGGTGACTGCCCATGGGTGGGGATCTCAGTTCCACTGTTACCATATGTGGGCTCATGGGCTTGCGATTTCCAAACACCCTTCCCCATCAATTGTGTTCACCCAACCCATGTGTTATATTCCGCCCCTGTATGCGTCTTGTTTGTCTTGTCTGTTTAACTCCCCAACCTACATCCCGCAACATACCTACTTACCCTACCTCACATTCCACTCTCACCTGAAAAAAAAATGGGCAATCTGCTCCCACAAAAAAATTATGCCCCATACATAGCTGCCCATTTTACACAAATGTCTGCTGGACACAGACACTGAAATTCAATTGGCAGTACAACATACTTCATTGTCCTCACCCCTCTCTCAGGGGTGGAAGGTTTCAAAATTCCCTCCAAATTACTAGTATATGCACAGCTGTTGCTGTTAAAGAAATGGGCAGCTATGGACCTTCCCTACACCCGTCCTGCACATCCCGAGCTGTTTTCCCTACTGTCTTTCCCTCTTTGTGCCCCTTTTTCACCACTTTCCTATCTCCCTATTTTCTTTTCTTTCAAAGAAATGAGCGTGAGGGTTACCGGGATTAAGCGCTTGTAAGCAGTAGTAAGCGGGTTTGAGCGAGTGTGCGCATGTGTGTGCTTAGCTTAGTATTGCTAAGTGTCACGCAAACCCGCTTACAACTGCTTAAAAGTGCCTTAGTCACCCTGCATATGAGGGGCCTTGTTCTGCTCAGCAGCAAAATAAAACACCACTGCCAGTCTCAAACCCCGGACCTTGGACACACTAGACTACATGAAGTACCACTAGGCCACAGTAGATATACAGCAAGATGTTGCTGAAATATATATATCATGCATCAGAATGTGTGAATATAAAGGAAAGGTAGGAATGCCATAACACAAAACCTGTTCTGTGGATCTATACCAGCAGTTGTTGTGGAATTGCATTACATGACTGTGATAACAGAACCAGACATTCTAGCAGTAAATACTGTTACAGCAGCACTTCACAACCCCCACACAGTATCATAGCAGGACAATCCCCACACAAATGTACAAAATACCAGTGTGTTCAAGGTACAGCAAGGATGTAGGTAGGCATACTCAGTACTGGAATTGTCCAGTTTCATGAGCATCCTGTGATAATGTCAACAAAATAGAAAGCACAAACACTGCAGAAGTGAGTACATTAATTTCCACAGTATAGATGTTCCCAAACAGTTCATGTGCCAAATGGAAACATCTCAATAACTACATATGTATGGCAGCTAATTGTAGATGTTGTAAAGAAACTCCATACTCCTATGTATCTTGTGTTAGCATTTCTAGGGGTGAGTACAATTCTACACTGTCAGCTGTGTACTGGAAGAGGCAACATTCAGGTCTGAGTACAACATACAAATAACTGGCTACACCCTTAGCAACATTTAGAAGAAGTATTCTGACTTACACTACGGTGTCCACAGCAAACAAGCATGGGCCCCACTTTGGAAAGCTGAAAGGCCTACACGTACTTGACCTAGCAATTTATAACATTGGGCTGCTATGACAGTGAGTACTGCAATTACCACACGGCAGGCTGCATGCAATTACCAAATGGTGGCCACCAACTGGTGCAGAGGCCATCACATGCACATGTGCAGATACCTCTAAAAGCAGGCTGCACTTGCTGTCCACACATGCAATCATTTCATTGCAGCCACGGAGAGAGAGAGAGAGAGCGAGCAAGCAAAAAAGAGAGACACAGAGACACACACAGACAGACAGACAGATACACGGCAACAACAACAGCAACAGCCAAAAAAAAAAAAATCAACATAAAAATAAATAAATAAATAAATAAATAAATAATTATTACTACACACACGGAACATAATAATACAAACTCATACAAAGTAAAGGTATGTAACTGATATGTATTTACTGGCATGTAGTAGATGTTTTTGAAGAGTACTCTTCATACTTTGAATCATCCATATGTGGCAGCAGTACGAATCTATGCACAGATGCCCTGCATAACTACTGCCATGGAGAAATCAGTGTGTAGATGTGTGCAGTGGGAAATGACTGTGATATATGTAGTTCAGCATTAAATGTCAAACATCTGATCCATGTTATCTGTCTTCTGTAAAGTAGTGTGTACAATGTCTGTTTGGGGGAGTAGCGCATACAGTTATATAAACAAGGATGTGACAGAGTACGAAATGCATGATAGTCATATTAACATGTAGCTTAGCATTGCAACAGCTGTACCAGGCTAGTATGCTAATCTAGCATTTGCAGCTATATATACACCCTCTAATATTACTGTGTGCTCACATGTGACACCTGTTCATGTTGCAGCAAGGCCCAACAGGTCAGCCGTGAGGTCCATGGACTTACAACAGTGTGGACCTTGTGTGTGTATGTCACACACATATGGAGAGATCTGTCTGTGTCAGATATATTAGCATCTGTACATGTGCATAGAGCAAGGTACATACCGCAACTGTTTGCGAAGGGTGGACATATATATGTTGTTGAAGGTTGTTATGTGCATACTTCTATGTAGGTTGTAGTGTGTGGCAAACAAGACAGTATACAGTGCTGGTATATGACATGTGGTGGTTAAACGCTGTGGGTATGAATTGTCAGGTTTGCAGTGTTGCAGCCAGTGAGGCCTGCTAAAGCTACATGTGCTAAGAACACCTTCAATGCATTCCGCACAACACTGTGCAATATTAGTACATAACAGTATACCTTGTAACCTTCACATAATTGAGATTCCCACCATGAAAGGTGGACCGTATATGTGCCTATATGGATATCTATATGTACACTAATGTATGTTTATATTTACATGTGTGTGTGTATATATATATATATATATATATATATATAGAGAGAGAGAGAGAGGGTCATATTTACTGCGACAGATGCCTGGTGACAAAGCCATGGACTCAAACTCAATGTTGAAACTGCATTGGCATCCCTTCTGGCAAAAACTCCGTACCCATGAACTACCACATAGGTGGTAGTCTACTTAACACTGAAAGTGTGATAAGAGACCATGGGACACAGGTGGACAGTAGTCTCTCCTTTGATAATCACAGTGACACACTAGTCATGCAATCTGTCTACCTGCCACACCTCATCACAAAAGGTGTGTCATCCAGGGAAATATAGGTCAGTGTTCCCCTCTATTCATCACACATAAAGCCCATTACAGAGTATAATGCCCCATGTGGTATGTACCTCACAAGACATCCACAGCAACTGGAAACGACAAAGACATACCTCACAAAGAGTAATACCAGCCTCAAACAGATGCCTATGCAGATCATCTCACAAACCCACAACTACACTGTGTCACGTACCGCCTACCCAGAGGTGACCTCTGCCTAACATACTAAGCTATGTAAAAACCAGAGCTGTTGGACGTGCTGCATGTAAACAGATCACAATCTCTATGAGCTACACGCTCTAGGGACCCAAACCTTTTGACCACAATAAACAGCACATGATGGAGGGATAGATTCTCATCTCAGAGACATCCCATACTCTAGAACAAACCAACTATCCATAGAAAACAAAGTTCCTAATTAGCAGTCATCATAAATAATCATGAAGATTGTATGGGAGATAGTGAATACACCCAGGCAATCACCTCTGTGTCTCTGCTTGACAGGGCCACGTGAAATGCAATGACCTGTGTGTCAAAGGCCAGGGTAGTGTATGGCTAGGCTTCTATAGGCCCTAGGGCCAATAGCCTCTTTCCTACCTATGAAGTGATACACACCCACATGTACTTGTTGCAATAATTGCTATGTGAGTTTGACTGAGTGTGATGGTGACTGTGTTGGTGAATGTGTCAGAGTTTGGTTTATGTGTGATAGCTTAGTGGGAAACTGTTTCTGTCATGGTATTATGTGTCTTAGCTGTGATTCCAGCAAAAGATGTGTATACAATTGCTAGGCTGAAAAAGCAGTATGCCATACATTCTGACATAGTCCCTTGTTGTCGACTGGGGTGCCCATAGTAGGCTAAAGCAGTACATGCATGCTTATTGAGTGTTTCTGCTGTCAAATCCAACCCCTGTATGAACTGTAGTACTACCTGAAGCTATATGCCTAAACAGCACAGTATGGTGTACGTACACATTTATTGGAACCACTGTTCCGTGTGTTCCCTCTAGTCCTCACAGATTACATACCTCAGGCATACGGTCTCATAACTAATGACACACAGTACTGTAAGGTACACAGGTAAAGGTCACCTGTGTTGCCATACCTATGTGTCTGGTATGTATGTCTGATGTATGTGTGTGTATGCCTGTACCATGGCCTCGGTCATATGTGTGTCACAGGATATAACTGCGTATCTAGCAACATGTATAGTGTAGTATAGCAGTATGCCACCTATATTCATGAATGTGCACATATGTTAGGCAGGGGTCTGCCATCAACGACTAGTGTAGTATACTGGTGATACTGTCACTGGACTTTATAATCATTACAATGGATTACACTTTTCATGATGCATTAGCATGATATATACCTCCTGTGTCTAGGTTGTGCATTGTGTCACATACAGTGTGCCATGTACTGTTGTATAGTATTACATACTGTTGTAAGTTTGTTGCTGTGCAAAACATGGTTTGATATATAGAGTGTGCCAGGCACTGTCAGGCAGTTGTGGGTTGAGTACTGACATGTGGTATTGAAAGTGTGCATCTTCTGACAGCCAATAGGTTGCTATATATGGCAGTTAATTGATATCTGTACATTAGAAATATATGTGTGCCTCATGATTTGCTCACACATATTGTTTCATTGTCTTCCAGGGTTATGTCCCACCATCATAATCCCGCCTATAGCATGGCGGAGGAAGGGGTTATAACATCCAGCCTGGTGCAGCAGTATGCCCTGCTGTTCTCTAGAACCAGCCAGGACCAGCATGAGCGGACTGCGCTGTGGCAAGAGCTTGTCCATCAGGTAAATGACATAGGCATGTATAACCGGACATATGAGCAGGTACGCCATCACTGCAGTGATTTAATTAGACATGTCCGGCAGTGTGCTTCTGATATCCATAGACTGCAGCTTGCCACAGGTGGGGGGGTATCCACCCCCCCCCCCTCAGCAGAGTGGAGGAGCTGCTCCTGAGCCAGGTGGCTCCTGGCCAACAACAACCTCAACAACTAACATGTGTCATCATGGAGGCCGGAGTCACCCAGCAAGCTGACATGGAGCGTGCAGGTAACATGGCATAGCTGTAGACTACTATTACCTCTATTGTTAGAGCATGCTTATGTGAGATGTGTACTGTGTAGTTAGACGATGTGGTGCCTAGTGTTGTGCAATAGTAATAATTAGGAATACAATCTGTAGGCCTGTGAATGTCAACCGTTGTACTACTGTACGATTGCAAACACACAGTAGCAATGCCACAGTTGTTGTCACTGACAAAGTGTCTCATATCCTTGTAGGTCCCTCTGGTGTGACAGCAAGGCAGCCGACCCATGCTGGTGAGTGTGTTCTACCTTTAATACTGCTAATTAAATGTGCATGTCATAAGTGAAGTGTAGGCCATGTACACGTAACACACATACACATAATGCATGCTGTGCATGTTTGCTGTGAGACTATGCACATCCCAGTAACGCGGGTAGCTGCCTAAAACACATACAATACACAGAGCATTCAACAAATTGTGGCAACACTGATGTGGACATTGGATAGGCAGAGTCGATACACATGCACACAGTATACACAACAATGTCATACGCAGTACACATTAACATGCTACACATGGCGTATTCAGACGCCCGCTGTAAGGTCACACTACAGTATCCCACACTTCATCCACACAGCACACATAATATACCTGAGGGGTAGATGCCTAACATGTGGCTGTGCGACACTCTTTGACACATTACACATTCATAGCAGGCAATGCCCCCTATTGTGCACCTTACAAACCCATGTAACAACTGGCTGTGAAATGGTGAATGTAGCCATGGTACTGCAGTTCCAGTACAGCATGGTATGTGCCGGTCTGGCACACATTAGTAGCCTTGAGTAACCACATGATGCCGCATGATGATGGCTCATGGTAGTACACCCCATCCAGTTACAGTGACCACAGTACTACACATAGCATTACCTGCTATGCATCTCAGTGTTGTGTGTGTGCAAACATAGGCACCTATATATAATATGCATAGCAATCACCATTTGTACAAAGTGACACATATATGTCTTGTAATGCTATTGAGTGTATAGGTCACATGACACACACTGTGTCTGTGTGATGTTTAATGTTGCAGTTGTGTAGTAGCATGCCGTGTCATGTCTGGCACTGGCATGTCTACAATATGTCCTACACTCACCCTAACGACTGTACAATGGCCATGTTGAGCAATGGTATTCCATCAGGTAAACCTGCACCACTCATCCTGTGTGTATACATAGCATGCATGTGCTAATCCTGTGTCCACAATTATCTGCTGAAGACACAGACGCTCTAATCAGAAATGGATATCTATGTGACATACAGATACATATCCAGACATGGTATGTATACCTGTGAGAGATGGTGCACAGGACATTGCAGAGCTTATAATACTTGCACAGCACTGTCATGTCCATGTACACAGTGCGTTCCTGGGTGAGGACAATCACTGAACAACAACACACATGCATCAAAGACATGTATAGTGTTATTGGCATGGGCTGTCAACACCTGCACTGCATGCTGTTGGGAAACACACGTCCTGCATGCTGACACATGTGATATAACTGTTTGCCTTGTGATACTGTACCCCACCATCACCAGATATTGTGTATGTTCTGGATTGCTGGTGGTGTGTGTGTGTGTGTGTGTGTGTGTGTGTGTGTGTGTGTGTGTTTTAGTGATGAGTGCATTTGTGTGCATGTGTGCATCTGTGCATGTGTTCATGTGTGCATGTGTGCATGCATGCATGTGTTCATGTGTTCATGTGTGCATGTGTGCATGTATGCATGTGTTCATGTGTTCATGTGTGCATGTGCTCATATGTGCATGTGTGCATGTGTGCATGTGTGCCGACATCATGTACAGGTCGTAAAGTGTGTCTCCTGTCTTCCTCTCACAGGTGCTGACTTTGGGCTGGTTCACTGCAGCAGAGAAACTGATGTCACTGAGCAAAACAGTGATAGTGATGATAGGTGTGTTGAGGCACAGGCATGTTTGCCAGGGTCTGTCATTGGGCCATCAATTGACAGTACACAGCTGTCCACCCAATCCATGCATACAGTCATACTGCCAATACATAGATCACCAATGCCCATAGCTTAGGGTCAGCGTACAGCTGGCATTGGCCAGGCCAGTGTGGTATCCATGGCACGTGCATCCCAACACAGCAGCCATACCCAGATGTCTGGAAGGGTACCACATAGGCAGATGTCCAGGGGTTCTCGTAGGAGCACTGCTGCTCATCATGCCACTGGCAGACGTGCCACAGGTCTGACAACGTCACGCATGTTCCAGGCTGTCATGGAGGCACAGGCACGTATGGAACGGTACACCAGACAGGGACTAAGGGCACAGAGGGCACATAACACTGCCGTCATTGACAGCATCAGTGACGTAGCAGGTGCCATCCGTCATTACACCGAGGTCACTGATAGACGTTGGGGAGCGACATTAGATATCCACTGCAATGTCATGTCCATGTGTCAGGACAGTGCAGGACGGTTGAGTCATCGACGTGGACGTATACCAGCAACATCAGCAGCTGTCAGTCGCCGCGGACATCCCTCAAGCAACAGCCGCTCCCGTAGTGCCAGTACCAGCCCCAGCAATGTTGGGGGTGGGCTGTCCATAGAACATCCTAGAAGACCACATGCATGTGGCTCTGGACAGTCCCAGCAGGGACCTCTGTCCAGTCTACATCCATCCACCTCTGGGGATAGTACCCAGTCTGGCTTAGTACCCGATAGTGTCAGTAGCACCCCTGCCAGGCACAGGTACCATATCCGTGGCCAGAGATGGTGATCTGTAAAGCCTTGCAGGTACAGTCTGTGGCTGTCCCACAAATACCCATATATGGCAGTCACATGGTGGAACTGTGTGCATGCCGACACACACACATACTCCAGACACCTAGGGCTAACACATACCCACACACATTACATCAACATTGGCCCATTCCAGTATTCTTGCCCCACACACACACACACACACACACACACACACACACACACACACACACACACACATACATGTCGATTGGATGGCTCACTGTAGGCCTCTGGCAAACCAACAACACACCCTGTGCATATAATGAAATCTACTCCGCCTCTTGTCATCTGTAACATCGATGCAGGAACAGGCTACCATGGTGCTGATGAACAGGGTGTCTTTATAGCAGTATAGCAATGTAAGCATGTTGTGAGCAGTACAGTGTAATGATATGCTTGAAGGTGTAGCTGAGCAGGCATGATGCATTAATGCTATGATTGTTATTGTAGTGTTGTTTACACCAGTGTTGGTTCCAATTCTGTATTGTCCGGCCACATGCCATTTGGCTGATGTGTGCAGTATTGGCAGCATGTGTTAGAGAGTGGACAGTATGTGTGGGATGTGTGTAGCACAGATTTGCAGGTGTACAGTTGTGAACATGGTGGAGGTGCACTGTCTGCATGTACGTGCATAGTGGACACATGGCCAGGGTGACATGCTCTGTGTTACACAGTAACACTCCATAGTTTCTATTGGTGGCCAGTATGCATTGTACTACACACATTTCAGAACCTGACTACACATGTGTGTATGACATGGTTTGACACTGTGCTGTGGGTGATACTGTTACTATCTGTCATTGTTTTGCATTCTGGTAGTATACATCACTTCCACAGCCTGACCATAACCAATTGTTAGATGATGTCTTGACAACCGACACACAGATGTAGGACACACAGCAACATTTGGATCCTTCAGGTACTATAGTATGCCAGTAACCACTGGTATTCACCTGCACCCATTACTGACACCACTCCTGTTTGGCATATAGCTCTGTTAGGTACAAGCAATCACAGAAGGGATATGTCTGTCCATGTCTGGTAATGCATACTGTGGCCTATAATGCATTCTCCAGATGACACACACATCCTCCACAAGGGTATCATACAGACAGATGCCTGGTGTCAAACCCATGCTGGAAAGCTATAAGCCAAACTAAGCATAGTCATCCACCTTTACGGAATATATTATCCCCACAGTACCACATAGGTAGTAGCCACCAACATGATGAACAGGTACTGATGTGTACATGCAACCAAGTGTTACGTCATCTGTCCTTTGTTAATCACATTTCCAAAGGTATTTTGAAATCCCTCTGTAGATCACATAAGCAATAAGGGGTCTGCATGCATATCCACAAAGGTTGTTCAACACCTGTTATGAATAGTCATCATTGACAGACTTTGCTGCGTTTGAACAGGTCTGACATATACCTCGGCCATAGACCCTCACACACACACACATTCCAATAGGAACCGTAATGACTTTGTGTGACACAGATGACCTAGGCCAGGGATCACTGCAGTGGCTGGGCTTGTCACAAGCATACAGATGTGACCTAAGGTCTGGGAAGCAGCAGCACAGTCTGGCAAGGATGACAGCTGTGTTCTTGGAGAAAGCAGGGTTCCCACATATGCAATAATTGAGGTAACATGTACGTATATGTATTTGCCGCACAGCAAGCTCACATGTGCAATGCATACTGATATGTCATACAGTAGTAAAAGCAAAACCCACAACACATTGACCAACAGTGTCACACACATACAGCACACACCCTCACCAAGTGCAGGATTCAAACCCTTACCTAACTACTTCATGATACTAGAGGAGTATGCTTTAACACAACACGCTATACATATTACTGGGAGTTCTCTTTTCCACGGGTATATTTGTAGGATGGTGACATTATCAGACTTGACAAAGGTTAGTTTACCACTTTTGAGGTGTTTTACTACTCTCCTAAAAGGTTGCTCCTTCCCAAGGAGACCACACACACACACACACACACACACACACACACACACACACACACACACACACACACACGTCCAGTGCAGGATTCAAACCCCTAACTAACTACTTCATGATAGTAGAGGAGTACACATTAACACGACGCGCTATGCATATTATTGGGAGTTCTCCTTTCCACAGGTATATTTGTAGGAAGGTGACATCATCAGACTTGACAATGGTTAGTTTACCGCTTTTGAGGTGTTTTACTACTCTCCTAAAAGGTTGCTCCTTCCCAAAGACACCACATACAAACGCACACACAGGTGTCCAGTGCAGGATTCAAACCACTACCTAACTACTTCATGATACGAGAGGAATATGCTTTAACACGACACGCTATACATATTACTGAGAGTTCTTTGTTCCACAGGTATATTTGTAGGATGGTGACATCATCAGACTTGACAAAGGTTAGTTTACCGCTTTTGAGGTGTTTTACTACTCTCCTAAAAGGTTGCTCCTTCCCAAGGAGACCACACACACACAAACACACACACACACACACACACACACACACACACACACACACACACACACACACACACACACACACACACACACACAGTTGTCCAGTGCAGAATTCAAACCCCTACCTAACTACTTCATGATACTACAGGAGTACACATTAACACGATGCACTATACACATTACTGGGAGCTATCCTTTCCACAGGTATATTTGTAGGATGGTGACATCATCAGACTATACGAAGTGGGTTACATTAGGTGACATTAGATGGCCTGCATTGAAGGAATGTCTAAACACTTTGGCTATGTGATCATCAAAGGTGAGTTTACTATCTACCTGTGTCCCCAGGGCCATAATGACTTTCTCTGTATGTGCTAGATTACCACCTATGTGCACTTTGTTTTACCCAGAGGGGATGACTATGCATTCTTTTCCATTCAGCTTGAGGGTATTGTTTTGACACCAGGTATCTGCCTCTGTAAGACACTTCTGGAGGATGTCTGTGTCAGCTGTACAGTCAATTATGGACCACAGTTACCATTCATCTGCAAACCTGTTCAGCCATACACCTGCCATGCTTGCCTGTACCTCTGAACAGTATCTACTGAACAGGTGGGGTCCCAGGACCAAGACCTGTGTGATGCCATTTGTGACTGGCTTAGAGTTGGACATGGCACCCACAACTATGAACATGTGTGTTTGATCTGTGAGCCACTTGGCCACCCATCCTGTGACATAGCTGCTAATGTTCAAGCTGGTACACTTGTCCATGATGACAGAGTGGGGAATGGTGTGGTAAGCCCTTAGTGAGGTCCAGGTTGGCTGTGTGGACTGCTTTCACCTCCATCTATGTTCATGGTAACTGTTTTAAATAAGTCAACTAGGTTTGGGAGCCAGGCTCTGCCTTTAACAAGGCAAAGTTGTGTAGAGTCCAGTGTCTGGAGATCTCCAATGTCTCAGTGTATGCGTTCCATGACAATTTGCTCAATAGCTCTGTAGACCCGGCTGAGTAGACATATTGGGCAATGGTTTCCAGGTTCTGTTTTGGCACACCCTTTGTGGAGCTGGATGACTGTTAGTGTTTGCCATTCTTTGGGTACATAGCCTGTGGTATGCTTGAGTCTGGACAGTGAATGCAGCCTGGGACAACATACAGTCACATTGATGCTATGTTCTTAGCTTTGGTGAGAGCTGTCTTTACCTGCATGTCCATGACGTCTGGGTCTCTGCATCCTTCTGTGATGGACACAGGCCCTTTTTGGGGAGATGGGGGGAGTTACACTTAACTTGTCACCCTGGATGTGGGCAATGAGAGTTGGTTTGGTGTGTGTCATTCCTTTTTTCAGTAGCTGACAGCATATTTGGAAGTTGACACCTACATCTCTGGTATAGCTACCGAATGCTTTGTGGTTGTTATTCTTACATTCCTTGGCTATTTGGCTTTAGAAACCGTCCTTGGATTATTTTATGAGCGATCATTGTTTCTTCCTGATAATGATCAGTGATGCCTTTCCTTTAGTGAAGTTGGATCTATCATGTGTTCGTTTTCTCCTTCTCTTGTCTAGCTTATTTATGGACAACAAACACCTGCTTGTTGTCCTATTTGTGGAGGAGTGCATCTTGGTTTTATTTGTGATGTCTCATTCCATGCATCCCTGTAGATGCTCATAGGATGCACTTGTAAATGATTCTGCAGATTGCATACCATTATCCTATAGAAAGGGGTCTTCTGAACATTCCACTTTGGTCTTGGGAAGTGTGCAGTTTGATTTGCAAATGTATTCACAGTGGTTTCATTGACTGGGTGTGGGGGCGGGATGTGGATGTCCAGTGTCATTACTTAATGATTTGATATTACCAGCGAGGGGTTTATCTCTGTTGTGGAACACTGGTACCCCATGTTGGTGATGATCATGTCCAGTATGTTGTCACCTCTAGTGGGTGTGCTGACCAGCTGTTCCAGGGTGTTAGAGTTTCTTAAACTCTAGGACACATTGGGCAAAGGACGTTGTATACGAGTAATTCACCCACTCAATGTTTGGGTAGTTGTAATCTCCTCATATAATGGTGTTTAGTAGGACCTTTATATTTGCCATTGTTCTCCAGAATACTGAGTGAGGTTCCTGAGACAAGGTACGTGATCTATAGCAGGCTACAATCTGATGGGCAGCTTTGCCCAATATTAGTTGCACTTGCATGGTCTCCAAGGCCTCATGCTGTGCCAGTAACCTGAAGGTGTGGATATCCATAAGGTAAATGGCTACACCCTTTCCTTTTGTATTTCACTCGTGGTCTTGGGTCCAAAGGTCAGAGTGATTGTGAGTGTTTTACGTGGATCATATCCAACAGCTCCATGTTTGACATAGCTTTGTATGTTAGGCAGTGAACACCTCTGAGTAGGCAAGATGCAAGGGAGTACGGGTGGAGCATTTTGCGATGGTCTGTGTATGGCATGTATTTCAGGCCACTAATGCTCTTTGTGAGGTATTGCTGCTGGCTTTCCAGTTGTTGTAGTTGCCTTGTGAGGTACATAGCAAAAGTGGCATTGTACTCTTTTATAGTTCTAGTGAGTGTTGAGTAGAGGGGAACAATGTCCTCTTCTATTCTGCATGAGACACATTTTGTGATGAGGTGTGCCACATAAGAGGGTTTCCTGACTACTGTGGGAATGTGCTTATCACAGTTGTTTCCACTGTCCACCTGTGACCCAGGGTATCTTGTCACACTTACAGTGTGAAGTATACTACCACCTAGGTGATGATAATGCACCTTTTGGCATTGAGCTACAGCCCATGGCTTAGACAACAGCCATCAGTCTCAGTGAGGCCCTTTTGTAGGATGTCCACATCTTTAGTATTTACAATGATGGCTCCTAGTTTGCAGTCCTCTGGAAACTTCAGTAGCCACAGGCCTTCCATGTTAATGTTTACTTCATGGAAGTAGATACTAAACAGCCTAGGAAGATATCTAGTCCCATGGCTGCTATGATACTGGCTTTGGAGAGTGTTTTTTACCTGTGCAGCCGTGATGACAGCAACTTTGCAGTCTTCCATTATAGACATGTGCCCTTTCATGGGTGAGAGGGGAGTAAAGTTAACACTGATCCTATCTGCCAGGATGTTGGCAATATCAGTTGGGTCTGTACATTTAGTGCCATTGAGCTGTAACTCAGAACAGATCTGAGTGTAACCATGACATGGACCTGTCTGTTGGGCAGAGATCTCCTGAGTAGACAGTATGCAACAGAGTACAGATTGGGTTACATTCAGTCTTGTTGCATGGGGCAACTATTTGAGGCCAGTAATCCTCTTGTTAAGGTACATCATTAGTCTTTCTAGCTGCTGAACATGCCTAGTCAGATTCATTGCAAGTGTGTTGTGGTACTCTCTGACAGGTCTGATGACTGCTGAGTAGTGGCAACCTCCTTTGACCTACATGCACAAACCTTGGCAGTTTGTGTGAACACATAGCAGGATTTTCAGACCACTTTGTGAATGTGTTTCTGGAAGTAGAGATGACTATACACATTTGTCCATAGATCCCTTATTATCACATCCGTATTTAGCCTAAGTGTGTGAGCATGCCCAGTATGACCTTTCAGTATCTTCCTGCCTGACATTTGCTTTGTTTCTTTAAGTGTGTGAGCATGCCCAGTATGGCCTTTCAGTGTGATGCTGAATGAAATACACTACAATTGTTGGAGTGTGTGAGCACGCACAGTATACACATTTATACTATATGTGTATGGTAAATCAAGTTGTATTTTTACAACAGAGCTCACCTTTGTGTCATAGATCAACAGGGATCATGCTGTGCCTGCAGGGCTTCCATGAGACACTTTGCATAGACTTATCAACATTTCTACATACGGGGGGACAGGTATTCTTTGTACATTTCTACCCATGGGGTACACCGGATTGTTACTGTGGGTGTACATAGGATGTGGGTTTCACCTGACAGTTATACACATTTGCTGTGCCTGCGCTGCTATGTACAGGACACCATTACAGTCTGTACTGTTGCCTATCGTACTGGCTTGAGGCATACTACTGTACTACAGATCTTAGTGTCCAATGTCACGTATATTAGCTTGCGACTTCATAGCCTACACAACCCACATCACAACGCCTGGCCTGATGTTCTCTGTCTGCATAGGCATGTGGGGAAGGTTACCCATTTGCCTTTTTAGGGGCATGATATAGCATTGCTTTGTGTTTGCATTAGTGTACAATTGTCCTGCTGTGTCTGTGCCACTGCAATGCTATCATGGTTTAGTGGTTCAGTACTGTGACTATAGTGCACAGTATCCTGGGTTCAAGGCCTGTCACTGCTTTTTATTTTCATGCTGGCCAGACCAGACTGCTTAAGGAACAGTAAATCAGATATGAGCATGTTTAACTGACTTTGCTCAACTTGCTCTGAGCTTGCCCAACCTTGCACGAGCAATTTTGTTTGCATATACTAGATATTGGTGAAAGCTGCTTAGCACTGCTTTATATTGCTTAAAACATGGCAATCATGCCTCAGGTGGTGCTGCAGGGCTGCCTATGTCGGGTGCACATACTACACTGCCTATACATGTTTGGAAACAGGTAGTGTCAAGTTAGGCATCCTTTTTATTTTATGTGCGAGTCAGAGAAAGGTATCATTTCCAGGGTTCCTACTGAGCCAGTGTATGTGCTATACATTGTCTCTTTGCCAAGGACAAGGCATACTGGGCACGCCTCCTTCTGCCTACTGAGGCAGGCTCAGGTTGTTCCTCCTCCGAGTCACGCTGTGCCTGTGCAGGCCTTGGCAATGGTGGGGGGCTGTTTGGCCCTGTCTGATGCTGTTCCTGCTGCAGCTGTTTTCACAGGATCATATTGTGTAGCATGGCACATACCATGACAATTTGGGTACATGTAGTTGGTGAGTACTGCAAGGCTCCACCAGATGTGTCCAGGCACCGGAACCATGACTTGAGCATCCCAAACACACGCTCGATTACATTTCGTGTTTGTGCGTGTGCCTCATTATGGAGTTCTTGTTCAGGTGTGTGTGCATTTCTGATGGGTGTCATCGGCCATGGCTCCAGTGCGTATCCAGCATCCCCCACTAGGTGACCGTCAGGGATGTCCCCATTGGCAAATGTCTGGTACAGCTGTGACAGATGTCAGATATGGGAATCATGGTAGCTTCCAGGGCAGCCAGCACACACATTCAGTATTATGCCCTGGGCATCACACACGACCTGGCAGTTGATGGAATGGAAGCCCTTGCGGTTGATGTAGGCCCTACCCCGCTCACCAGCTGGTGCTTTGATGTGTATGTGCGTGCAGTCAATTGCACCCACTACCTCAGGGTATTCCGCTATTTGATGGAAGAGATGCATATTGCTGGCCAATACCTCATGGGAATTGGGGAAATATACATGATCACTGACATGTGCTGACATAGCATTCAGGAACTGGTGCAGCACCCTTGATGCTGATGCCTGTGAAATCCCCATCATATCACCAGTTGGTCTCTGGAAGGTACCCGTTGGTAGTATTCTTAGGCCAACACATACCTTGGGTTCCACTGGGATAGGTTCCCCTCTGTTGGTTCTGTGTGTGAGGCGTGGCCTGCACAGCTCAACAATTTGCTGCAGGAGGTCTCTGTCCACAATATAGCGCTCCACTATCTCCAGCTCATGTAGCCCCTGGTAGGTTACCCTGGGTCTGTACACTCTTCTCTGTCTCCTCACTGTGGGTTGCTCAGCAGCATTTGCAATGGCACCACCCTCAGCATCTTGCACATGTTGCCTTATAACAGCCATGGCAGCCCCTAACATTTTTATGGCTCAGTTTAAGCTTTTTAAGTTTTCACTTCTCTTTATTGACTACAGTGTTGCAGTGTTTCTGAGAAAAACATGGGGGAATGTTGTTTGCAGAGTTTTAAGTGCTGGGCTGGGCTGGGCTAGTGTACTGCCTGTGTAATTGGTTGATTCTGATGGATTTCACCTGGCAGCTCTGCTAGTTCTCCTTGGTTAACTTCCTACTACTTCTTTTCCTTCCTTTTCCCTTTCTGTTTCCACAAGGGGGAAGTGCCGCGCAAACAAGTGCACACACGCGCACACAGGCTTACACAAGCTTAGGCGGGTACACATTCATGTATACAAGCTTAGACCGCCTTACACAGGCTTACACGGGCACGCACACAGGCTTAGATGGGTTTACACACACACACACGTGCGCACACAGTGTAAGCAGCTTTGCAAGAAACTTTAGTGATAGCCACGGCGTACACCTTCGGTTTCTGGGTTTCAGTTTAGACAACTGTAGACACACCTCTTTTAGTCCTGAGTAACTCACAGCAAACACATGCCACTCTGCTCCAATAAGCTTACAGTCTTTTTGATACATACCCCCTCATGATGTCACCCATCTTCTACTCTGTTACTCCCCTTATCCTACTCTTACACTCTAGGGACATGGTTCACATAGCAGGAAAAATTGGGATACACTATCCTTATCCTCATTTGCATGGGATTGCCTACTAATGCTTGGTTACATCTCTCAGACTGAGCTTCCCTCCTTAGCAACCACTACTCAGTAGCCATGTTGTCTTCAGCCTGCCATTCACTTGCATGGCAGATGAATATTTTGAATTATATCCATATTTGTGGCTTTTACATTTTGATTTTCTGATTTTTAGTGTGCCACACATTTGAGCGGTGCTGCGCTACACTTAAACATTAGAGATCGAGGAAAAAAAAATATTTTTTATTATTTTGCAACACATAAAAATGCCAATGGCCATATATTTGGATATTGGCATGTTTCATCAACTGGATGCATCTTTTATTTGGAGCTGTCATGGCTCCGTTTGGCTATTTGCAGAACTGTACTCAGTTGCCAACCGAGTACTTTTCTGCAAATAACACTACTCTTACTCGGACAGGTTAGTGTTTCCTGGATCGCAAATTTACCTCATTTGCATAGCTTTCAGCAGCAAATGAGATAATTTGCATAAACTAACCCTGTCCGTGCAAGAGTCGTTTTTGGAGCTCTCTTGCATGCCCCTGCCGGCTGTTCCTGAATCGCTCGGCAGACATGTTGGCTTGCTGGAGTCTTACTCTACTCTTAGACTCCGTGCAAGCCTTCGTGAATCCAGCCCATAGTCAAAGCTATGGAATATTTTGAAGAGATTTCTAGACTGAAATTTAATCATAGCAAAACTAATACATTGTTAATTTACAAAAATTTTAATTCAGATCTAAAAACATATAGTAATTTTAACTGGGATAATAACCAGATTAAATATCTAGGAGTTGTTATAACTTCAAGCAGTAAAGAGCTAGTATTGGTAAACTATACAAATATAATTAACACAATTACACAACTAATTTCATGATGGAATAAACTATTTTTACTATGAAAGATAGGCTTATGTTAATAAGAATTGTAATATTACCTACAATTTTGTTTTGTATTCAGTCTTTCATCTTATCCCCAAATAAAATGCATTAGAAATGCCCATGTCTTCCTGTCATTTTCCTTTGTTGATCCATTTGCTTTAAGGGTGAATGATGTCCTAATGGTCTTTTCACATTTCTAGTCTTTTGCAATATTCTTGCATCTCACCATGGTCTCTTCTTGCTCTTACCCTTCACCAGCATGAGAATGCTTTCTTTTTTCTTTATTGCATCCCTCAGGCCTTTCAACCCTCTTTACAACTTACTATATTATATTATTATTTCATAATAGACTCCTCCTTTCTGCATCTTGTTAGGTCTGGGCTCTTACTCTGTAAACACCTATGTCTGACCCTTGTTACTTCCATTATTTTGTCTCATCTCTACATCTTTTTTAGAATGCATTCACTTCCTCTGGCAGCTTAAATATTACCCTTTAAGTGTTGCAAAGTACATCAGCTCTACTGCTGCCCCTTTTAACTTAAATGTAACTCTGCAGTATTAATCTTTTGTTTTGTGATATAACTGATCAAGTACTTTCCAAGGCCATAGAGTGTATGGCCTACCAATACATCACTTATGACAATGAGAATACCTATAGAGGTTTTGGACAGTGGGACAGTGATCATCATAGTGCTGTATACCACTCGCCCCCTAGAGAACAAACACAGACATATACAAATAACTTACAAAACCCAGTGCCCCAGGACAATATTCTCGAGATGGATTTAGTAACAAAATTTCCTCCCCATAGGAGGTCTGAAAGGATCAGGAACCAAAATAATGATTTTTTTTTTTGCAAATTCCCCAAATCAGCTGGGACTGTGTTTCAGGGGACAGGGCTGGGAAAAAGTGAAGAGGAAGAACAATTGGAGGAAATAGAAGGTTACCCCAGTCCTCAGGGTAGTCGCACTATTAATGACACTGAGAGTATTTTGAATTTGAATGAAGGCATCATTTTGTCCTTAAAGGGGTTCAAGATTTTTAATGATATTTATTTAACTATTACCCCACAAAATTTGTCTTTATTTGATGAAGGGTTTATGTTTGTTCCTGCCCCTAAATTTGACATAGCAGATGTTATTATCGGACTCAAATGCTACACCCATAAACTTAATTTTATGTTACATAAGGATGAAGACGATGATATTATTAACCCGGGGAACAATACTAGCAACTTCGTAAAGAAAAAGAGCCTGTATAACCCACCTCTCAATCCAACTATAGCTGTATTTGAAAAAAGCTGTGAGAGGGGGTTGTATAGTTTAAAATATTCTCTTCCTTATTATTTTAACGTTATGACAGAGGAAAAAGAAGTTATGCATGACCTTTGAGGAAATCCATCCATCAGGGTGTTGAAACCAGATAAAGGTGAGGGGAGGATAGTGATAGTGGATAAATTTGGCTATATTTTCAAAATGTATAATTTGTAACAAGACATTGAAAAATATGAGTGTCCAGAAATGAGATGTTTGTGGCATATAAAAAGATAGATTTATTTCTTGACGACGCACTTCTGCAGACTGTTACTGATTTGGATACACATAGGTTGTTAGTCAATAAGTCACCCTGTATTCCAACCATATTTGGCATACCTAAGGTCCACAAGGACATTGGATGTCTACCCTAGTGCCTAATTGTTGCTAACACCTCTAAAACCTACCCTTTATTGGTGTATGTAGTGTATGTAGACCACATTTTAAAGGAGTCACTTAAATCAATTGACCATATTCTAAAGGACTACTATGATTTTATTTCTAAGATCAAGATGGATTGTTTTAGTACATGGAAAAGCAGAAAAGCAGTACTTAAAAACATAATTGTAGCTGGTAGAAAGAAAACACACTGGTTTATTGAAACTCAAAGTATAGATAAATGAGTTTCATTTGAGTGAATTACTAATATGATATACATTTCAATTACATGTGTTTCAATAGATTTCTATAAGTATCATCATTTTAAGTGTGTTTATATGTATGTTTGTGTTTGAGTACATATATATTTTATATGAGGTTTTCATAAATAACAACTTTTAATCTTTTAGTTTTCAAATATTGGGTTTAACATAGAGTGTGTGTTTTTTGTTTTTATTTAATGGATTGATGTATTTTCTTGGCTGCTGGTTTATAACATGACCCAGATGTATGCATATATAAAGTGGGTTTTCTTTTTAATGGTGTCTGATGAAGTTTGGTTAATACACCAGATGAAAGTGCTCATCACTTTTGAATAAACTTATTGAATATGCCTGAGTTTTCTTTCTACCAGCTGCAATTGTTTTAGTACAGCCACTAATTTTTCTATAGTGGACATCGTAGATCTGTTACGTTTATCCCCCAAAATAAGGGTTTAGAGTTATTTCATGAGGTCATTACCAAACTGACTCAATTAGATGGGATGAACATTAATTTTTATACAGAATTAATGGAACTTATCTTACTCAACAATTTTATGGCATTTGAAGGTGATTATTACAAGCAGGTGAAGGGTGTACCTATGGGTGCAAGTTGTGCACCCATATATGCTGACTTAGTTTTGTAAAGTTGGTTGAACAGTTTTGTTTTGGCTAGCTCATTTTCTGACCATTGGCTCATCTATTTGTGATACCCAGATGCCGTTTTTATTTTATGGAAGGGTCTAGATGTTAATATGCACTTGAATTTCCTATCCTATTTCAACATCTCCACATTTCTGACCTTTATGGGCTACCATGCTATGGATTCTATTGATTACCTAGATGTGACTATTTTCAGGAACTCCACACAAGGCTGCTTCAGGTCTAAAATGTATAGAAAACCCACTTTTTCCACAGCTATCTTGAGTACCATAGATGCCACCCAAAGCATATTAAAAAGAACACTTTAAAGGGCATCTGGTCAGGGCAGCTTGTATCTGTTCTGATTTTCATCTATTTATGGAGGAAGCTGATTTTGTAACCAAGATATTTTTATATTGAGGTTACCCCACAGAATTGTTGAACTCCATTATTCATGAAGTTACACAAAACTAGGGTGTAAGATACACCCCATTATTAGGAAATGGTAGTTCTCTATCTCTTGGGGCAAATAATTGGTCCTTTACTATTAAAACGTATCATTACCCACCTTTTCACACTCCCTGGTAATAATCTACTATGGTCTTGTGCAAAATATAAAGGACATAGTTATTAAAAATTGGAATATTTTCAAGGTTGATGATAGTGTTTTTAAGAATCTTGGTACATCTCCCTCCTTTGTATTTAAAATGGGAAGAATTTCAAGAAGTGTTTGAGAGTCAACACATCACTTTTATAAAGACCATACGCAAGGGTACGAGGAAATATGACGCAAGCTGCCAATGTGGTTACATCTTAAAAGGAACAGAAGTTTTGTAGGGGAACCCTCCTATCAGAATAATTTTGGGTGATGGCAATTGTGCTACAAAGGATGTCATTTAAATAGCCATCTGCCAAAAATGTTTCTGTTACTATGTGGGTAAAACAGAGCTGAATTTCTATAAAAGGATGTATGAGCATGTGTATGTCATTAATAAAGACAAACTAATAATTCATTATGCTTGCACGCTCAGAGATGTGGCAATTTTTCAAGTTTTCTTTTTAGCATTATAGAATTTGCGCCTATGGATAACAGAGGAGGTTTTGGAAAACAAAAATAGAATTAAGGGAGTTGATATGGCAGTTGAAACTGAATGCCTCCAATGATAAAGGGCTGAATGAAAACATCTCCATTGACCCAGTTTTGAAATACAGAGCTGCTCAACTTTAGGTATTTATCAACAATGTTTTATATATATATATATATATATATATATATATATATATATATATATATATAAAAAAAAATATATATATATATATATATATATATATATATATATATACACACTTTTTATATACATTTTATATATTTTTATATATTCATTCAAGACATTTTTTGAGATTTCAACTTTTTATTCTTGTAATTTTATTGTCTGATGAAGTTTTAAAACACATATTCATACTGTGTTCCTAAATTCCTTTTGTATTTTTATGTAACTACAGCTGATCACTTTTTATTTCCATATACCTTTTAATGGAAAGTTTTAACTTAATTGATTGTGATCATGTGATTTTTTTTTTTACTATTTAAATGATGGTAATGGCATTTACTAAACAGTTCTGGTGAAGGCCTGCACACATGTAAAGAAAGAGCTTAACCATTTTTATTTTATTGTAAAATAAAATTTTCTTCAGTAACTCATGTGGGTGTTTGAGCACTTCCTTAAATGGACTTAATTTAAAACTGTTAACATTGCTGTTTTTTTTTTCTCTTGGCATTACTGAGCAACTGAGAATTTTCCTGCCCGGTGGTCTCTGGTTGTCAGTATGGCACTATGTTAGCCTTATTTGTGTTTTAATTTCTACAATAACAGTCACAACAGAGCTATTACTTTTTGATGAGATCCTGCTATGTGTTGTAACCATGTCACATGCATATTATGTGCAATGGGCATCAAAAAGTCTGAATTATCTATGTCAGTTAATGTGCAAATGTAACCCCAGTTATGTAGGCCAATCTGGGATTTACCTTAACTGGATCTCTAGATAATCCACGGGGTTCCCCTCTTCCACCTATTCAGGCAGCTCAACAAATCATAAATCATCCTTCCCTGCCTCCTTACTCATTTTGTGCTACCTGTTTCATTATGTTGCTGAATTCCTCTTGCACCAGAACTACCTATGTAATCGTAGTAACCGTGGCAATAGAACAATTCAGAATCTTCAACCTTTCACAATCCTCCCAAGCTATCTCAGAAACCTGCTAGAGTCTATATAAAAAGAACACATCCTTGTAGTGAGGTGCAAGCATTTTTCAGCCTTAGGTGGTAAGATGCCTCCCACATGTAAGGACAAACATTAATCCACAGGAAAAACTGAAACATTTTGAGCATTGAAGCTGCTAGTTCAGCCTCATTGAAACTAATAAAGCAGAAAAATTAACTGTAGCCAATCTCAGCTGAGACTACAGAGCTCTGAAACATTTACAACTTGTTTAAACATTGATACTCCTTCATTTAACCATAAAAATATTAAATAGATGAATGCTTTCTCCCTTAACAGTGTTTTATTAGACCTAACTCCAGTTGACTTGACATGCATTATTTATAGTTCATTGGCAATTCATTCAAGCTGGGGATCATAAATGTATGCTATAGGCTAAAGTAGGATAGATCTTATCTTTCATCTTTTTTCTGCATATCAGTAGCTAATAGGTTATAGCTTAGCTAGTGTGCTACATTTGCATCTGATGTAGCTAGTCCCTAATTTATACAAACATTTTATACGCCTGTTATCAGTCATTGGCTATCCACATCAATTAGTACATCAACTTATCTGTAATGCAGTAAGTAGACATCATTTGCAGTATTAAAAATTAGGCACTGAGTACTATCAAATTCATGACAACAAGTCAGGTTATAACCCTTATATGTTATGCTATTGTAATCATAATTTGCAGCTAGTCAAGACCATGCTAGGAATGATCTAACTGTCCCAGTGACTGGATGCATCTCGTAATGTTGCAAGTAGTGTGCCAGGGACCATATTGTGGTTTTGCATGTGCTAGGTCTAAGATAACTTACAATGTTCTATGACAGTTGACTGAAGAGAGTTAAATATGTCTGACTCCTGCTCTAGTGTGCTCCATATAATGGCTATAGATGCAGTCTGCATATAACTGGGGCAAGTATAGAATAATTCAGAAGTTGCTATTATAGTACTAGGAAAAAAAATAGGTATTATATCAAGACTGGTCCACTGCCAATATTCATACATACTGCAACTGTGCAGATGTTGCAAGTTGTAAAACAAACACAAGCTCAGCCTGTGGTAGGAGGGTAAACACATCTGTGTGAATCTTTGTTGAAAAGGGATTTAATCTTAATGTGTGGTGCTAGAAATAAATGACAGGAAGTGGGGAATCTTTTCAGGAAAGGGAGTTACTATAGCCTCAGGCCCTTAACCTGAGCCTGGGTAGGTTCATTACAAAAAAGAGATAAAAGTCTGGGGGACTACTTGAGAAAATGGAACTAGAGTGGCAGATTCAACTAAAAGTTTACTGGCACCCAGGAGTGAACATGAACTGCTCCATCAAATCTGTACATGAACTTAAAAAACTGGACCATAATAGCTTTTATTAACAATTGTATGACTTTTTTCTTAATAAACCATCATTGCATACATAATCTGTTTTAACTGAGATAACATTCAAGTAGGTTAACTACTAAAGAGCCAGGATGGAAAACTTAGGAAAGTTAACATCACAGGTTTAGAAGCACTTTTTAGCTTATGTGGTACTTGTTAATGTGTAACACTGCCTTCTGAAGTAGCATTTTCCCAGTCGAATTTCTAATATATATATATATATATATATATATATGTATGTTGTTGTATCTTTTGGCTTTTCCCGGTTAGGGGTCATCACAGTGGAACTCTGGTCTGCTAATGATTGGCAGGTGATTTTTACGTGCCGAGTTGCCAGCCCTGATGCACAACTTTCAATGAAGGTACGCCCATTCACGCATGTCTCCACACAGAAGACGCTTTAGCTGAGAATCAAACAGGACAACGTCTTACTGTGAGGCGACAATGCTACCGCAGCACCACCACTATATATATATATATATATATATATATATATATATATATATATATGTATATATCAGTATTAGTATTTCTAATAAGTATACATTTTAAAAATTTCTTCCAGTGATTTATACAAGGATTTGTTAATGGTTTACATGCACTAATTGTTTAATGTTACAGAATTTGTTTTCTTCTGGCCTCAGCATCAGTTTTGTTATGTACACATAATTATTTAATGAAGTTAATGTGTTAAATATATGAATGCACTTGATGTCATTTAAGTATTATTATTTTTTTAGAGATCTGATGAAACCCCACTAACTTACTAGCAGATAGGCAAAAGCACTTATGACTCCTGAGGTTTTTTTTTTTTTTTTGCTTACTTGCATCAATGTTAATAACAGCTACAAACTGACAGTGTTTTTAAGGCAAAATTATACCTTTTCCATTTTATCAGCATACTCACCCAACCAGAGTCTTATCTCTTAGTTTTTGTAATGAACCTGTTCAGGCTCAGTTCAGGTGCCCTGAGGCTATGGTGCCTTCCTTTCCTAAATAGATTCTTGACTTCCTATAATTTAGCTCTACATTAACACATTGAAACCCAGCCACTGGGGATGTACAAGCCAGTGCATTTCTTTATGCCGTTTCAAGCCCGGATAAATGGGGAGGGTTGCATCAGGAATGGCATCTGGCATAAAATTTTGCCAAATCATACATGCGGACAACAGTACAGATATACATACCAGATCGGTCGAGGCCCGGCTTAACAACGACCGCCACCAGTACTGTTAGCCAACAGGGTGCTGGAGGAAATTGGGCTACTGTTAGCCGAAGGAGGAGAAGAGGGGGAAGGCATGCCCAAAGGCAGGTAAAGGCTAGGACTGTGATAGTGAGGGGTGGAACTTTGAATGTTGGCAGTATGACTGGTATAGGGAGAGAGCTAGCTGATATGATGGACCGAAGGAAGGTTGGTATATTGTGTGTGCAAGAGACCAGATGGAAGGGGAGCAAGGCTAGGTGTATAGGAGGTGGGTTCAAATTGTTTTATCATGGTGTGGATGGGAGGAAAAATGGCGTAGGGGTTATCCTGAAAGAACAGCATGCCAAGAGTGTTTTGGAGGTGAAGAGAGTGTCCGATAGAGTGATGTTTATGAAGTTGGAAATTGATGGTGTAATGATGAATGTTGTTAGTGCATATGCTCCACAAGTTAAGTGTGCAATGGATGAAAAAGAAAAATTCTGGGGTGATTTGGATGAAGTGGTGATGACTGTACACAAGAGTGAGAGACTGGTGATTGGAGCAGATTACATTGGGCATGTTGGTGATGGGAACAGAGGGGATGAGGAAGTGATGGGTAGGTATGGTGCTAAGCAAAGGAATGCAGAAGGGCAGATGGTAGTGGATTTTGTGAAAAGGATGGACATGGCTGTGGTGAATACATATTTTAACAAGAGAGAGGAGCATAGGGTGACATACAAGAGTGGAGGAAGATGCACACAGGTGGATTATATCTTATGTAGAAGGGCCAGTCTGAAGGAGATTGGAGACTGTAAAGTGGTGGCAGGGGAAAGTGTAGTTAGGCATCATAGGATGGTGGTTTGTAGGATGACATTGGTGATCAAGAAGAGGAGGATGAGTGTGAGGGCACAACCAAGGATCAAATGGTGGAAATTGAAAAAAGGTAATTGTGAGGTGGAGTTCAGGGAAGAGTTAAGACAGGCACTGGGTGGCAGTGAAGAGTTACCGAATAGCTGGGTAACTACAGCAGAGCTAGTAAAAGAGATGGCTAGAAAGGTACTTTGTGTGACATCTGGAAAGAGGAAGGAGGACAAGGAGACGTGGTGGTGGAATGAAGAAGTACAGGAGAGTATACAGAGAAAGAGGTTGGCGAAGAAGTGGGATTGTCAGAGAGATGAAGAAAGTAGACAAGAGTATAAGGAGATGAGGTGCATGGCAAAGAGAGAGGTGGCGAAGGCTATGGATAAGGCGTATGAAGAGTTGTATGAAAGGTTGGACACTAAGGAGGGAGAAAAGGACCTGTACCGATTGGCTAGACAGAGGGACCGAGCTAGTAAAGATGTGCAGCAGGTAAGGGTGATAAAGGATGAGGGAAACGTACTCACAAGTGAGGAGAGTGTGTTGAGCAGATGGAAAGAGTACTTTGAGGGGCTGATGAATGAAGAGAATGGGAGAGAGAGAAGGTTGGATGATGTGCAGATAGTGAAACATGAAGTGCAGTGGATTAGCAAGGAGGAAGTAAGGATAGCTATGAAGAGGATGAAGAATGGAAAGTCTGTTGGTCCAGATGACATACTTGTGGAAGCATGGAGGTGTTTATGTGAAATGGCAGTAGAGTTTTTAACTAGATTGTTTAATGAAATCTTGGAATGTGAGAGGATGCCTGAGGAATGGGTAAAAAGTGTTTTGGTACCGATTTTTAAGAATAAGGGTGATGTGCAGAGCTGTAGTAACTACAGAGTGATTAAATTGATCAGTCACAGCATGAAGTTATGGAAAAGAGTAGTGGAAGCTAGGTTAAGAAGGGAGGTGATGATTAGTGATCAGCAGTATGGTTTCATGCCAGGAAAGAGCACTACCGATGCGATGTTTGCTCTGAGAGTGTTGATGGAGAAGTACAGAAAAGGTCAGAAGGAGTTGCATTGTGTCTTTGTGGACTTAGAGAAAGCATATGACAGGGTGCCTATAGAGGAGTTGTGGTATTGTATGAGGAAGTCAGGAGTGTCAGAGAAGTATGTAAGAGTGGTACAGGATATGTACGAGGGTAGTGTGACAGCTGTGACGTCTGCGGTGGGAGTGATGGATGCATTTAAACTGGAGGTGGGATTACATCAAGGATCAGCTCTGAGCCCTTTCGTATTTGCAATGGTAATGGACAGGTTGACAGACGAGATCAGACAGGAGTCCCCGTGGACTATGATGTTTGCAGACGACATTGTGATCTGTAGTGAAAGTAGGGAACAAGTGGAGGAGACCCCGGAGAGGTGGAGATATGCTCTAGAGAGAAGAGGAATGAATGTCAGCAGAACTAAGACAGAATATATGTGTGTGAATGAGAGGGAGGATAGAGGAATGGTGAGGATGCAGGGAGTAGAGGTGGTGAAGGTGGATGAGTTTAAGTACTTGGGATCAACAGTTCAGAGTAACGGTGAGTGTGGAAGAGAGGTGAAGAAGAGAGTACAGGCAGGATGGAGTGGGTGGAGAAGAGTGTCAGGAGTGATTTGTGACAGACGAGTACCAGTAAGAGTGAAAGAGAAGGTCTACAAGAGGGTAGTGAGACCAGCTATGTTATATGGGTTGGAGACAGTGGCATTGACAAAAAGGCAGGAGTCAGAGCTTGACGTGGCAGAATTGAAGATGTTAAGATTTGCACTGGGTGTGACGAGGATGGACAGGATTAGGAATAAGTATATTAGAGGGTCAGCCCAGGTTGGAAGGTTGGGAGACAAAGCCAGAGAGGCAAGATTACGTTGGTTTGGACATGTGCTGAGGAGGGATGCAGAGTATATTGGGAAAAAGATGCTAAAGATGAAGCTACCATGTAACAGGAGAAGAGGAAGGCCTAAGATAAGGTTTATGGATGTGATGAGAGAGGACATGCAGCTGGTTGGTGTGACAGAGCAAGATGCAGAGGACAGGAAGAAATGGAAACAGTTGATCCACTGTGGCAACCCCTAACAGGAGCAGCTGAAAAGAGAAGAAGAAGATTAGCACATTGAGATGAAGGTTTTTTTCAGCAAAGACTCATACATATGTGTTTATCTTCCTACCACAGTCTCAGCTTGCATCAATTTTACTATCTGCGACATCAACACAGTTTCATTATGTATGAATATTGGTAATGGACCTATCTTCATATGATATCTAATTCTTCCTAGTACTATAATAACAATTTTTTTATTAATCTGTGCTTATCTCAGTTATAAGCAAGTTGCATCTTTCATCATTATATGGGGCATACTGGAATAACATGGAGTCATATCTCCAAAATACTTGGAAAATGAATTCAAAAACAATTGCTAAACTATCTTCTGTAGGAAAAGCTCCTATACCCCACACAACATGGCTTCTGTCTCTTCCACCATACTAGCATTACACTTCTAGTCCTTATAGATACTTTCAATAAAGCTAGACATAATGGCAAACTAGTCTCCTCCTTATTTCTAAACTTATCTAAAGCCTTCAACACAGTTTGTCACAGCAAATTTCTACTAAAATGTTCTCACTAGGTATTTCTCAGCCCTCCCTTCTATCATTCAAAAGCTACTTGTCCATTAAGTATCTGTCAGTAAAATGTCACGTCACCATTTCTTTAAACCTCACAGTCAATACCAGTATAGAACAAGGCTATATCCTTCATCCCCTTCTCTTTAATATCCTCACCAAAACCCTCCACACATCAGGCCTCCATAATACAATATGTAGGTCAGTCTACACACATATGCACATCAGACCGCCTGACACATACAGCTCAAAAATAAATAAATAAATACTCAAGCATCTTTAACAGCTACTCAGACATGACTTTGTAACTCATAACCCATCCTCAATCCAAAAAAAAAAAACTACTTATTTTTCTCCAAATCTCTCTGTCATGAAAAAAAAAAAAACAAAATTTAAAACTCCCTTTCTTAAAAGTACAGCCATTGAAGTAATTTCCCAAAGCAAATTATTAGGGATGATAGTGGATGATTATGTTAAATCTGACCACATGTACAAAATTTACATAAAAGCACACCAAAAACTAGAGATGCTTTACAGAGCCAAAAACTTTCTAACCAATGTGACTAAAACTAAACTTGCCACAGCTTACCCCCTTCCCTCACTACTTAATGGTGCTCCCATCATTAATAACCTCCAGACATCACAAAAAGCAAAACTTGAGCAATGCTATAATCTTCTTCTTTTGGCTTTTCCTGGTTAGGGGTCACCACAGCGGATCACATGTCCGCTCATGACTGGCAGTGGAGTTTTACAGTCTGCAGCAAATACTCCTTTCAGATCCTATCTCAGTATAACACTAAAAAGCCTAAGTTAGTTAGAACTACCCCATAAATTAACATACATACAACTTCTTGCCACCTATAAAATTATTCAGAGTCCATCAGCTTGTCTGGCACTAAGTATCATTCTACACAACTATGTTCCCAGTCGGTCATTACGATCCAGACATCATCATCATCATCATCATTAACAGACACACACACACACACACACACACACACACACACACACACACACACACACACACACACACACACACACACACACACACACATCAGATATGTAATATAATTCCAAACAAGTACCTCAATATGACATGCTCCCTGCATATTCCTGGAGTATCTTTTAGCTACATGTAAAGCAATTATAGCACCAAATAACGGTAGCATTTCCACTCTTGTACAACAACACTCTCTTTCCATGTGCCATGTTCCCCAGACTAATGAAACATGTCACCCCTTTCCTTATATACATTAACTCGAATTAACAAGTATGATTATAGAGCAGTCAATATATCAATATCATAGCTGACCATGATGGGTTAAACAGAGCAGTAGCTAGTTAAATTAGTGTCCTGGGCAGTCCCCAGACTTTTGACAGCCTTTCAAAGTAAACCTAAGAAAAAAAAAAGAAATAACAGCTCTTCTTTTTCTTAATTGATCTTCCAGTCTTCCAGTCTGCTTCACTCCAATATTACAGTATTACAGCATAACAGCCAGCCAACTGTGCCTTATGAAATCAATGAATACAATGCTGAATTACAGTCCTCATATTAATTTTTTATTGATATTTATTTACCAATATTGACCAATTTCAGGCTCAAACCAGGTGGAATTCAAAACATTTCACAAACAAAAACTACAAAAATGTAAGTAATAACAGAGTAGTTTAGACTAATTACATAGAAACAAATGTGTACATAGATTCTAGTGAATATACACAGTGCAATGCACAATCAAGCTGAGTGTAATGTATAATATATAAATTAGTTTCCAAAATGGGTCAATCTTCAGTAAATATTGAGACAGGATAAGAGACTCAGAAAGCAGAGAGGTTAGGTGATGTGTTCTGGGTTGAATGAAGAAGTGCTTTCTGAACTCCATTCTGAATTTGGAATAAGTGCTGATTTCATTGATGATGATGGGGAGAGTTTCCCAAAGAGTAAGTAAGTGCCTCAAAAGAGAAAGCATATGCAGTACTGAGGAGTTTGTTTCTAGGGGTAATGAGAGTTAGTGTAGCTTGTGAGTAGTGTCTCAGGCTGTATAACTTTTTTTTCATAAAGTCTAGCTGCAAGGGGAGCAAGTGCAGGGAGCTGGAGTAGTTTGTATAGTTTGGATCTTAAAAGAAGGTTAGGTCTTTGTTTAATGGGTAGCTATCTGGCTTTTTTAGGGTGATTCAGTGATGCTTACAGGGAGGTGAGATTGTAATGACTTGGCAGATGCTGTTAGAGATAGTTTGGAGTGTGCCAATGTTTTTCTTGGAGGTATAAACAAAAATTGGGAGCCCATATTCGAGTTGAGAAAGGAGAACTCCATTGTCTGTGGCTGCTCTGGCTGGTTGGGATAGAAAAAGGGAGATACTTTTGGCCCAGAAGAGGAGGTGTTTATTTTAGCTTTCACTTTTTATGAGTGGAAATGGAAGTTTAGTGACTGATTAAGCCATAGTTCTAGTTATTTGAAGGTGGATATTGTATCTGTGGAATGGCTGTTTTTGTTCAAAGATAGTTAAAGAGTTGGGTGCTTGGTGAGTTTTCTTTGGAGTTTCAAAGAGCAAAACTTTGGTTTTGGTGGGGTGAGAAGTAGTTTATGGTTTATGAGCCATTAATGGAACTCAGGTAAGTCAAACTGGAGTTGGGACTGAATGTATTTTTTTTCAAACACCTTTACTGAATTATCACTTATGACATAGGCAAAGGATTTCTTTGGGACATATGCATTTGAAGTGTAAGAGGGGGATTAATTATGGTGGCGTGGTCAATGCATGATCTCTGGGAGTCGTGGAGTTTATTGATGGGAGATTGCTAAATTCTTTAAGGTAATCTTCTGGAAAAAGTTCTGTTGCACTAGATTGACTGACATTTGTAGACAGGGTATCAATACTGAATTCATACAGAATGCCAGCAAAGTACTGCTGGTTTTCCATGTCCACATTACCAGTCTGATAAGCAAATCAGATCATGACCCCTAACAGCATGCTCCTGTACAACTGCAACTATTCAAATTAATGCAGGACATTCCCATAATGCAAGGTTCTGAGATAAGGATGGGGAAGAACATGCTGCACAATGAATTGTTGAACCTATGCCGTCTCTAAACTAAGTTTAGGTATTAATTTCCCATTATCAAGAAAAAATGGGAAATTAACTTACACCTATTAAGAGCTTTAAGAAAGGAGTGTACATTTAATTATGAGAGGTATCCACTAATTTACAGAGTATGTAACATGGCACCTGGACAGGACATGTTATATTCAACTAATAGTGTTAGGCACCCCTATAATTCTTTGGCCATTTGAAGGATAGGTCCCTTTCAGAAAAATACAGGCTGCTCAAGATGTGATTAATTAATGATTTGATCAGTGGAGTACACAGCTGCCAGTCTGCATTTTAGAAATATTTAGTGATATGATAAAAGTAAGGCATATTTATTGCTAAAAAACTACCCTGTGATGAGAAAGACAACAATTTTTGTAAGACATTTATAGCTTTACTTTTCTAGTCCTTCTCCTATCCAGCTCCTTTAATATCTTTAATTTAGGATAGTTCCACAATGTTATTGTAGAAGATAAGGAAGTCTGAATACTGAGGACCTCCAACAAATTATTAGAGAAAAGTGAAGAATTTTAATGCAATGCAGCCTTTTCTACAGTACCAGCATTATTTCAGAGGAGCAGTAAAAAAATCCAGGAGTGTTTCCATTCAACAACTGTCAGGTTTAGCCCATACAGTGGAACTTACATCAGAGAGAGTTCCAAGCTTTTACAAGATGAAGACAACAGCATAATGACCCTTCATAGGGAGCCCTAACCAAAACTTCACAGGGAGCATGTGTAGATGTTGTCAGCTGGCACTGTGCTGTTCATTCCCCATACAATGGATGATATCTGCTTCATCAATTTTAACAACACCCTCAAATGGTAGATTGTAAGTGTCTTAAAATATAGAAAATCTGTGTGCAAAGGAAATATTGCCATGGAGATCTACCTAACCCTCTAAGGTGTGGTTTAATCTGGGCACTAGTTTAATAAAGGCTTGAACCCAGATCAGCATTAGCATAACACTGATAATCATCAACATGTCAGGATGCAATCTGATGCCTGAGGACTTTGGAAAACTTTTCAACAGACAAAAGATAAGCTAGTACTGATAGCCCACAAACCCTAAAGTCAGTGGCCATGAAGAATATTTAGAATGTATGTATATTGTCTTTAAGACATGATAAATATGTGAATGGTTGCAGATTTTCCTGACAGACATAAATATCATTAGTGGGGTGTGCAGTTAACAGTAACACATTTTCCTCTGAAAAATGTGGCTATACATTGTAGTTATGCATTCATGTAGATTCTGCTTTCTTTCCCTAAGGAAAGAGCTATTTGTCAACAAGTGATGCACAGACCCAGCAGTGTCAAGAAATAGATCCAGTAACATCAGCCATCATTGTCTGAGGATGTTTTGGAAAGAAAAAGGAGTAGCAAAGTCTCCATTCATAAATTCTAGTAATACTGGGCTGTAATAAATAGCTTGCAGAGCTTAAATGAAGGAAGTTAGCAGACTTAAGGCCTCCATAAACTCCCAAAGATACTGCCATCTAATGAATTCAGAGACCTCGGAGTCTACAAAAATTGTAATATCCCTGGATGTCTGAGTCTTTTCTGTAAGAGGGAAAAGACCACTGACACATTCAGTTATAGGTCCTCCTGACAAGAATCCACATTATTCAGATCCACTAGTATTTGGCAAGGAGATCATTTATTTCCGTATATGAGCCAAAATTATAGCAAATACTTTAGGATCGATATTAAATAAACATACTAGCCTGTGGTTGCAAACAGTCATGGAATCATTCTCTGGTTTTGAAAACACTAATGATAAACAGGCAAGACAAAAGGAAGGAAATAGAATATGTTCCTCATCAGATCACTTTTGCAGGTGCCTAAGCTATATGAGACATCCTGGCAAGGCTTGGGCCACCTGGCCACTTCCAAAAGCTTTAAGGCATCTTCCATGCACCCTAGCCACTGTTCAGCTTGAGGAGAGCAGTATCCTATCAGTGATTGGTGTGCCAGAATTTTACAACTTTATTGCTGTTGAAGTGAGGTCTTCTGTGCAGACTAATTGATCAATGGTCGTCTAGCACTTTACCATGGCTGGGAAGACAAGTACACATTTGGGTAACACTTCCCACTTCATCATTTCTTTTGTGAAGAAAATGGTTCTTTTCTATCAGAAATATTTGCTAAAGGCTAGAGCTGGTATTTTTTGTGGTCATCAAAAAACAAAATTGACTCCTTTTGGTTTAAGTTCCCTTTAGGAAATATCTTTCAACCAATTGATTTTTGTGAGAAAAAGTTTTGCTTTTTGGTCAAAACATGTGGCAAGGGACTAAGACTTGAACTTTGAGATTATATCATTAAACATTTTTACCTCAAAATGTTTCAGGTTGCTTCACTGACTATCCCAAACTCTGATGCCTGCTTGTCAGATACCCTTTTCTGTAGTCAGATGGCACTGAGTCCCTGTGAGTATTCCCTTACTATTTATCATGTCTTGTGATGAAAAGTGTTACTTTTGTGTCAAACACTGTTATTAGAGACTGAGGCTAGTGTGTTTGGTGGTTGTCACTAAGAAATTTTACCTCCAAACTTAACTTTCCTGTAAGGAGGTAAGACTGACTCTTCAACGATCTGCTAGATATTTGTCACACACCTTTTTCAGTAGACAGACGGTCCTGGGTCCCTGTGAAAATTCCTTTGCAACTTATTATTTTTGAGAGGAAAAATTTTACTTTTCTGTCAAAAGCATTGTTTGTGAATAAGACAAGTGTGTTTAGTGGTTGCCAGTAAAAAATTTAACTAAGAACTTTTCTGTCAGAAGATAAGTCAGACTTTTCAACATTTTGTTAACCACTTGAAAGACACATTTTGTGGCTAGGACATGGGCCTGGGTCCCAGTAACTTCATCTTTCCTTCCCTGATTCACAAGAAGAACAAATTTATCAAGGATGCTTTTGTTTTGACTCACCATCCCAGCTGCTTATGGATGACTCCACTATGGTCGCCAGACCTCTCATCTGTTTCTCTTGGTTCATCTGCTGCTGCTCATTGGGAAACGTTTTATAGGGAATTGGGAAACAAGCTAAAAGGAATTTAAAGGCCACCAAACAGAAAAAATAGATACATTTTGGAGAAATATTTATGAAAATCCTGTGGAACATAACAAAGATGCTAAATGGATAGAAGAATTAAAAAAAAGACAAGAAGTTTAAAGGTACAGGATGTGAAATGGGATGAAGTAACAGGCAGAGAGATTGAAACAAATTTAAGAAATACTCCTAATTGGAAAACCCCAGTCCCAGATGCAGTACCTAACTTTTAGTTAAACTTATTAACATCTTTGCATAAAGATTTAGCTATGACTAAGAACTATTTATATGCATACCCCGAACAGACACCAACCTGGCTAACAACAAGAAAAACAATGCTCCTACTTAAGAGTGAACCTGCAAGCTACCCTAAAAATTATAGACCAATAACTTGCCTTCCAATGATGTATATATCAACTATACACAGCAACTGATAACAACAGAGTTTATAGTCATTTAGAAGAAAACTCAGTTATGGCAGTAGAATAAAAGGGCAATAAAAGAAAGTCATATGGAACAAAGGATCATTTTTTGTTAAATAAAGTCATAGTGGGGAACTGTAAAAAGGGGAAGAATCTAGGTATGGCATGGATTGACTACAAAAAAGCATTTGATAGTATCCCAAATTCATGGATAAAAGAGTGTTTAAAATGTATAAGATACACCCTACACTGAACAACTACATTACAGTGGCCATGAAACAGTGGCAGACCACTTTGCAATTAAGCCATGATAAAGGACAAATTATTATCCCAGGGATAAAAATTCAAAGGGGGATATTCCAGGGTGACTCTCTGTCACTGCTGCTATTCTGCCTTGCCCTTACCCCTTTAAGCTGTCTACTTAACAGCTTAGGCCATGGCTATAATTTGGCTCCTAGAAAACAACAAAGTGTAAAGATTTCTCATCTTCTCTTTGTCAATGATTTAAAATGGTATAGCTCATCAGATGAGCTGAAAGTAGAACTGCAAGTTGTGAAAACTTTTTCAGATGATATAAGAATGTCATATGGTCTTGACAAATGTGCCAAAGCAACCTTTAATGCAGGAAAACTGCAGCAACAGGAAAACATCACTTTGGGACAAGAATGATATAAAAGAACTTGAGCAAGAGGGAGTGTATAAATATTTGGGAACTGATGAAGGATCAACAATAAAACATGATCAAGCGCGAATAAAACTTAGTAAGGAATACTTTAGAAGACTTAAATTAATCCTGAAAACAGCGTTGACATCTAGGAACAAAATCTAAGCTATAAACCAGTTTGCTCTCCCTGTCCTAAGTTACAGTTTTGGAGTGACTGACTGGCCCCGAAATGTGTTGAATAGATTAGACAGGAAAATAAAAAGGATGCTTCGTGCTCATGAAATGATTTATAAAAATCAGTGCATACCAAGATTACATATTCCCCATTCCAAAGGAGGGATGGGCTCCTTGAAATTGATTACATGTACACATCTACAATCGTGGGACACCACACATATCTGCTGACCTCACAAAACTCAAGTTTTGAAACATGAGGAGAATAAATCGAAGATGATTTCTCTGCTTGATCTAGCAGAAGCATATTGGCATCAAGCAGGAATGGAAATCAAACCAGAAGTAGATAAAAATCAGGCAACAACTGAATGTTCCAAAAAACAAAAGAAAGAATATAAAGTGATGGACCAGATGAGAAGGCAAGAAATGTGGAAAATGCATAAATATAGTTGCAAGTATAGAAAACTTCTGGAAGAACCTTCTGTTGATCAGGAACGAATGCAGGAATGGTTAAGGAGAGAGGAATTCAAACCAAGAGATGAAAGGTTAATATTGGTAGCCCAAGATAGTGGGTTACATACACACTGGTTTACAAAGTCCATTGAACATGTGGAGAAACAGACAAATGTAGATTTTGTAAACTGAATTGGAAACAGTGTTACACCTTTTTGCTGGTTGTGACATACTAATGTCAGAAGGACTTTATACTGAATGGCATAATAATGTGGCAAGACTGTTGCACTGAGGATTGTACAAACATTATGGTACTGAAGTGTCTGAAAAACACTGGAAACATGAGCCACAGAGCATCATAGAAAATTATGAAGTTTACATCACATGGGATCACCCATTAACAACAGTTCAAAAGATACATGCTAGAAAACCAGATATGGTAGTCTATGAAAAGAAGACAAAAGTAGCATTGATCAATGAAATCACCACACCCAGTGACTACAGTGTCTTGCGTACAGAGAGACACAACGTCATAAAATATCAGGATCTCCAGGCAGAAATGAGAGCAATGTGGAAGAAAGATACCCAGGCAGTTCCAATAGTAGTATGAGCAATGGGTCTTATAAAAAAAATCTACAATCATATTTAGATATGTTACCAACAGATGTAGCCCTGTACAAATTGCAGAAGAAGTCATTACTGGGCACATTGTGGGTGCTACGAAGAGCACTTTTAGCTGACATCAAAGACTGAAACAATACTAATTTCATGAACTTTAATCATACTTTGACTGAGGAATGGGGTCCCTTCCCATCATGGTATTAGAAACCCAAAAGATTTGGAGAAATTAAAAAAGTCGGAAACCACTAAAGATTGGAAGTCAAGCACATTTTCTACCTCTGTTCGGTTGTCCTTCTTGTTTAAGGAAGAACAAGTCTTGCTGGCATCAGAGAAGAGACCTGATGATACTCCTTCACTATGCCACTCTGAGGAGCTTCATTCCTGGGGAAGGGGCCATCCTTCCAATTGCTTTTTTTGTAGGGAACAGTGACTCCCAGAAAAAGGAAATGAGATTAGACATTTATCTTCTCTTATAGCAGATAGGGAGGATTAGTTGAGCTTTGCTAAAGGTTTATTTAAAGGCTTTTAGGCTTTACTTATTGAGACTCACCCCCCCCCCCTCCCCACACAACATTCAAAAAGGAAAAGGAAAATATTTGCTTCTCTCTCATATTCTGATCCCTAGGTTTGGGAAAAATATACTTCTTCCATCAGTCTCACTTGTCTGAGAGTTTGGAAGCCTCCATTGACAATAAAAGTAAATTGTTGTCCTTCCCTCTTCAGAGACTAAGGCATTCCTAAAAGTCATCTCAATCCTCTCTTTCTCTCTCAGGCGATCAAGTATTCTCTAAAATGTGAGTATGAAGCTGCTGATGCTAGAGCAGTTGTCATTGGGACTCAGAAGATTTGCTTGACTATATTATAAAATTTACCAGAGGTTGTCAAATCTGAGATTATGCATGGTTCTCTAGATAAAGGGATGATAGTTGTTCTTTCCTTCACTGAATTCTTTAAAAATTTTGATGAAAGAGGAAATGTTGTTCAGGATGTTACATGGATTTTTCAACCATCTTTACCAAATTATACTAGAAACTTTTATTACATTTCAGGTTCTTTTTTTCTGGAAACAGAATAAGCATTCTCAGCAAGGCAGGGAAGTTCAAAGAGGAAAGGAGGATCCTTACAAATAAAGGACAATCTAGGAAAACAGAGTGGATATATGCCCCTACATAAGTTCTTTCCTCTCCTCTCCGCCCTAGTAAGCGTTTCTAGCAATCACCCAAACTTTCCCAAAGTACACGTCTTCACTTTCCTCTGTGACAAAAGATAACTTCAGATACTTGGGTTCCAACAATTATACAGAAAGGTTGGAACTGACAATGGGTGAGTCTTCCTCCTTTTCAAGGGATTCATCTTGATCTGCCCTATTATACTTCATTTTCTATGTATTGAACAATTATTTTGTAATTGTAATTTGCTCTTCTTGTAAAAACTTATGATGTTATGTAGTGTAAGTCATACAACAGATAGCATGCTTGCCTTTGCTGCTGGAAGAGCAGAAGGCTATGGGTTCTGTTCCCATTCCTGATAACTGGATAGCTAACATTGCAGTCCAGCATTAGTGGGGTGATGTATCCCTGCATGAGTCAGATGAGATTTTAAACCAATGTCTCATCTTCTTAAGTAGGTATTAGCTCAGATAGATGTAAACCATTCCACAACACTTATTAAAAAGAGTAGAAGTTCTCTAATGCCCTGCTCAAATGTTCCACAAAAGTATAAATACCACCTCAGGTCTCCCCTGAAAACATGGAACTAGCCTAGTGGGACTAATCAGGCCAACAAAAAATAAATAAAAACAAATGTTACATTTATTGACATTAAAGAGTAAGCCATTACTACAACACCATTTTTATGTTTTTATAGACCATGTTGGAGAACTTCACTGTCCTTCATATTACTAATTATTTTAGCCAGTCTCCAATCAGCAACATAGATTATCTATAACCCATTTACATTTTTATATTTCCGACGGATATCCCAAAATGAAGTAGCCACAGTGCAGAATCCTGAGAGTTAACCTCTGTCAGGATATACAGGCGACTCCAACCCTGACCTCTTCTGTTTTCTTGCTTAACTGATGTTCTACACATTCCATTACCAAGGATTGGCATGCAATGATTTTAATTTGTTCATTATTGCTTCATGTGGAATAAATTAAATGCCTTAAAAAGAGGAAGATAAGCAGTCCTTTCAGTGCTGCTGATACCTCTTCAGGGAATGCGACTTGATTCAAAAAACAAGATCCTCGTGTAAACCTCTCAACTAATTTGCTCAAGACTTCTGGGCAAAGTCAAAATAATGGAGATGGGGACAGCAAAAGACCAAAATCAGGGACAATTTTAAATATTACTCTAATTCACTTAAGTTTGGAGTCAGCATGCATTTTCTGAATAAAAATAATTATGAGATTTTAATGCCTGGCATTATTGACCGACTATAATCCTATGTGATTTACTAGAAAATCAAAACATTTACAAAAACAGGGCAAAATATTAGGCAAAAACAGGGGCATTCTGCAAAATTTTGGACAGTTATAAGAAACGGTTCCATATCTCTGCATGTCTGAGGGCTATCAAGCAGGTGACTGACAGATTAGATGTTACTCAGCTCATCTTATATCCTCCACAGTCCTACAATACTCATTTCCTCATGTGAGTACTAGACTTAATGTTTGCATTCAGACCACATAAATGAACTTGTATCACTATATTCAGGAGTGAGAGGAGAGGTGTGCATCAATGTCTTTTCTTTCTACTGGTAATGATGTTTGCAAAAATGTCAAGATGTTAGATCAGGTTTCACCCTTTCTATGTTCCCTCTTGTGATGAACATCAGCTCAGAACTGTATCTCTCCTCTGTTATTCACTCACACCACCATCTCAGAAGGGGGCAAATGGCCATTTGGAGGATTACATATTTTCCTCATTTTCCTCTGTGATCGTCCTTTCAACATTCTGTTACTTCAAAAATATAAACATGCTGCAATAAACTTGTTTCATTGCTGGCATTTTTCTAAATAATGAAGAGTTGGGCCTGCATTTGAAAAGCATTACTGTGCATGTGTTACCCTTAGCAGAATCAATCTATGTACTGAAGATACTGAAAGAAGAAAATGTCTCTAACCTCATTCATTTGGTCCTTTATTCTTAACTACTAGGCCATGTCTTCATGAAGTTTGCCTTCTTTTTCACTAAACCACATGAAGTACACCGGCTTCATAATAAGTTTGTGATTGAATCCATGGTAGCATAAACACGCATATTAGGGGATTTGTCTGATACTAAGAAGAGAACTGGAACATTCTTGTGTAATGGAAGATATGAACTAGTACTATTCAGGAACTGCAATATGCTTGCAATGTGAACTGTAGTTTTAGTATATTACAGGGACTTCACTTGCTCTCTCTGTTTAAAAAAAAAACATTTTAAACAATGTGCAAAAAGCTTTCTTGCAGCTGTTAACATCCATTAATTAATCCACTGCTCTTGGCATTATCCTGCAAAAAAGCATCTAGCAGGGAAATCAGAGGCAGTGCATTACTACCAGGCCCTTAATCTTGTAGGAAATGTTTTTTTTTTAATCTAAACTCTGACACAGCTACAGCTGAAGTGCTCTTCAGTTTTGAACACCTTGTTCTACAATTCACAAGGCCTTTGAACTAGTGCTTTTAAATGTGGTTGTTGAATTAATGAATAATTTTCTTAGGTGTTAGAGCAGAAAAAGGGGGTCTACCAGCTACAGACTTCAGCTGATCTGCACTCATTTCATTATTACAGCATATTTATTAGTATAAGATAAAAGGACTGGCTCATCCCCATGCCTTTAATTTGGAGTTGAAAAGAAGCAGTGATGGTAGTCAAAGGTTTTAATACAGAAACGGATTAAGTAACTACCTTCTGTGTTTTTTTTTTTTTTGTTTGTTTTTTTTGAGCAAAGAGACAGTCATCCTACATTCATTTTCACAAAATATAAATACATATTCCTGATTATTTTATTAATCCATGTTTAAAAGTATCAAACATCAATCCGAATATTTACTTAGCAACTTCACTGCAAGAAGAAATAGGAATTGGCATGTATAGTTTTATGCATCTGATTACTCTTTTATCTTAATGGACAATCTGTCAAAAGGACTTATTTATTCTACATGGAGACATCTACTGTTTTGATTGGATTTCTGTTGCACTTAGTGAAGCATGTAAAAACTGTGGTCATACTATACTATTGCTGGTAATCATAGATTTTGCATGGGCACTTAATTAGTTTTAAAAATAGATTGACAGGAAGATAACTTACTTCTTTGTCAAACTTTTTCAGTAATGAGTGTCATAGCAGTAAACAGCATATTTTACCTGTTGTGGTCAGATTTAGGACACGGTTAACAGACAAGCAAATTGAGCCTGCACAGCGATCATTTTAGTGGGGGACATTGCATGATGAGCTACTACCTAATCAGACCTGTATTAGACACTGAATACAAAGACAGTTAGTTGATGTGGTACCTTGAGCACTTTCCATGACTGGAATTCCCTCCTCAACCCTATCTATCTATCTATCTATCTATCTATCTATCTATCTATCTATCTATCTATCTATCATTCTATCTATCTACTATTTATCAGCTGTCAGTCAAACCTCCAACATCAGGTGCATGGAACCCCTGCCCCATTTTTCCCTAAGCTGAGGACCAAGGAAAGATCTTTTGAAACAGCAAAACAAAAATAAATAAATAAATATACAAAAAAGTGGTTTCCTGTCGCAACTCTAATATGCTTGGCACCTTGCAACAATGACCCACCTGCATATAATAACACACAGTGGAATGCAGTACTATCATTCTTTACTGAAGACACAAAATTGTTCCAGCTTAATAAAAGAATGCTGGATGATCCTTCCCACACTATCATCTGCTGCCGATCAAACCTCCCAACATCAGATACCTAGGGTAGCTTTCCCTTTGCCCTGACCCAGTTATGATACTGATCAAATAATACCTGCAGATAGAGCAAGTACTGCATAATAAACGGAAGTGTAAGGCCAACAGGAGAAACAAGACTAGGCTGCTTCATAACTAGATTAGTGCTAAAAGGGCACACGACTGATTTGATGGACATCACAATGAAGGAAGGCTAGAATGTCTCACTCGATGTATGCTCACCCAGGCAGTGCACTGCTCACCCTCTATGATATTCACTATGCTTCCTTTCTTGTGCAGGGTGAGCAGTGCATTGCATGTCTGAACCAGTGTATGCTCACCCATGCAATGCACTGCTCAACCTGCACAAGAATGGAAGCATAGTGAACATCATAGAGATCACTGTGGAGTTAGAACACCATAGCTCTCAACTTCTTTGCTCAGGTGTCAAAGACAAAGACAAAAATAATGGAGGACAAAGATGTTGTGATGTACAAGACACTGTGAACACAATATACTGTCATGGCACTACATTGTTTATCTTTGACTTTTGTGGGGCTGCTAACAGAAACATTGTGAATGAAATGGCAACGGGTTTTGTTGATCCAGAGCCAAATGTTGAGGCATGGCTGCATTGTATAATGAGTGGTAGACAGTGAATAATGCTAACAATGGCAAGCAAACAGGTACATAAATGGTTGTGATAGGCTGTGACCATGTGTACAGTGCAGAAATTGTGACGATCATAATCATAGTTATAATCCTTCCATCACCTCAGTAATATGTGCTAACCCTAACCATTACCCAAACACTGTCCCCACCCCAACCCTAACCCCTCACCATACCTTACAAAAAAAAAAAAAAAAAACTTGCCATAACACTGTCAAACTAATTCACAAAAATACACCAGCACACTACAAAGTTAAACTCTAACCCCTTATCTAACCCAGACCCTCACTCAAAAATACACACACTTGCAGAGAGCCATGCAGCTATAATGTAGCAAGCAGATGCTACAATTAAGACCACACATGGAGTGCAACAGTGCAAATGCAATACCATCCTCTAAATGCCAGTATTGCATTAACAAAAGATGAGGACCAGATGGTCAGACCCCCCCAACACTTTGCAAGTGGGGCAGTTGCCCCTATCACCCTGCTGTAGCTATCCTACTGACACTAACACCCAAACACACATATACATACATACTTTAATCCTCTCCCAATTGCAATTGTCAACATGTTACTATGCATAGCTTGACAAAAATTGTGGTAGATGCAAAACAAAGTTTAAAAAACAGAGTAAACATTGATTTCTGAAGGAGGGCATGCCCTTCTGCACCTCCCACCTTGCTAATAATATATACTAACTCTGAGATCACATAATCTTGGAGAAAGGGTGTATTTCCCTACCCCTGATAACTGTGTGATTTAGCACACCTATCGACCATCTAGGGGATTCATGTATATTAATTTTCCCAATAAATAATTATATATATACATATATCTATGATCTAGAAATAGGCCTGTTAGCATTTCTGATTTGGCATTATTGATATAGTATTCAATGCTTCATACTACATGGTTATCCTGAGTCGGCATACCTGGCTAGATGATTAAATATCTTGCTGTTTCTTTAAACTCATGTTCCTGGATATGATTCACATTTTCTCTTAAGCATTTTTTTTTAGCTCAACTGAATGTTCCCAGATGTGATTCATATTTTCTATCAAGCATTTTTTTTAGCTCAACTGAATGGGAACTATTATTTTGTCAGTTTTTACATCATGCCTTGAACTTAGATTATTTTGTATTTGAAGGAAAAATATGGCTGCTATTTCCACAGTAATCATTTTTGCTCGGGTTATTTAATAATTGTAATATCTTTCCGTAGCTACAGATCTAAGCCAGTTGTAGCACACTTATGAAATTATGTTGTATTTTCCTTTGCCAATGGTAGCTGCAATAATCTACCAGCTTTTCATGCATTCAGTAAATATGCTGTACTCAGCATTCCTGCCATGCAAAACTCCTTACCTGATATGTATATGAAATTACTCCAATAGATTAAGTAACATCCTTCTCAATCCAGGAGGGCTGTTCAAGATTTTTAGAGGATGTTTTGAATACACTTTGTGAGAATTCCTTACCACAGACATATTTGTAAAAATGTTCATATCTGTATACTATTGATAATGGTTCCTTTTCTAAATTAGCATATCTGGTTTGTGCATCTCACTTTCCCCATATCCGGTCCCGCTGGAGTTCTTTGAATCTGTTTTTTGGTTTTGGTGTTTGGTGATCACACTAAACCAAGGACATACAAACTGGCCAATCTAATTGAACTGGACAAAAGCTTAACCAGTGCACATCTGAAGCTTCACTTCTCCTCCCCAACACAGACTCCATGATTTAGCAAAATATTAATACTTAATGACATATGAACTGGCCAATCCAACTGAAATGGACAAAAGCTTAACCAACGCTTCACTTTTTCTCCCCAATGCAGACTATGTGGTTCAGCAAAACATTAATGTTTAATAATGCATGAACTGGCCAATCAAATTGAACTGGACAAATGCTTAACTAATGCACATCCGAAGCTTCAGTTCTCCCCAACACAGACTCCATGTTTCAGCAAAATGTTAATGCTTAATGTATGTTAACTTATTAAACACTACTATTATTTATGAAAGGCTGCATACACACCAATGTACTGAACTCCCACTCTACTCCTTCCCCATATCTACTGTCCTCACTTAGCTGATCTTTCATGCCACTTACTCCTCTATTGCTATTTCCTACCCTTGGTTCTGTTCTTTTTCCCTAGCAGTAGTTGGTCCCACTTATTGCTGTAACCTCATCTGCCTCAGTAATTGAGTTTACTACCTGACACCTCCTTCCCTTTAAACTTTGGAAGGGGACACTGCCCGCATCTCCCAGCTTAAGTTTAGCCACTGAATTAACAAAACACAATCTTAAGCTTTACTGATTGTTTTCTTCTGGCTGCTTGTTTTTTGCTCAAAATAAACAACAACAAACATGTTACTATAATTGCTACTTATATTTCTCCTGGCAATAATGTAAACACAATAGAAGAGCTGTTTCACTAGATACTTTCTACCTCACTCAAGAAGCCATCATAATGGGCAACTTCAATACTGGCTGGTACTCCTACAGCTCCAATAACCCCACCAATTTCATTAACCTGCATGGATTTTCACAAGTAATTCAAAATGCTACTCGAACCAATAAAACCACCAAAAGGCAATCAATACGTGACTGGATCCTAACCAATAAACTTTCCCTAGCCTCACTGATAGTATAAGTGATCATCTCCCCACCTACTTACTCAGGCACCACCTTAACCGTCCCTAGACAACTCTCTTTCCATCTAATTTGTAAGAAAAAAGACCATCAATGCTCAAACATTTATGTCATCTTAGAGTTCTGTGACTGGTCACCACTCAAAACTCTTCCTCCATTCAATATTTCAACTCCACCTTCCCTGATATACTAAATAGAATAAATGCCCCATGCAGAATTACCAGAATAAAATCCAACTATGCTCCTTGGTTAACAAAAGATACTAAAAATCTTCTCAAACAAAGAGATAAATCCTGGGCACTCTGGCACTTCACCAAAAAACAAACTACCCATAATCAATACAAACAACTTCATAATAAAGCCAAGTCCCAAGTTAAACTGGACAAAAACAAAAAAAATACTATACCATAATACAGCAACAGCTCCTCAACAATCTCAAAAAATGTGGGTCAGCCATAAATAAACTCCTTCAACTTGGTCAAACATCCACCCCTTCTCCTTCTACTACTAACAACAGCGACAGTATTGCAGGGCAGTTCAACTCTTTCTTTACTAACTCCATTCAATCACTTTCCAAGTGTAATTTTAACACACCTTCAACCATCCCAAATCTTGCCAATAAAACCAATGAGACATTCTCATTTAAACCTATACAAACTCCCAACATAAAAAATTACTATCTAAACTTAAACCCACAACCCTTGCTGCAGACAACCTACCCACAGAATTCCTAGCAATAGCAGCTGCTGCCATAGCATACCCCATCAGCATTCAGATCAGCCACTTTATCTCAGAATACTATATTTCCTCAATCTAGAAAATATCTTACATCATTCCCTTGCACAAAGGTGGCACCTCCATTGAGTTCTCAAACTACAGCCACATTGTTATCTTACTTTCTAACAACCTCTTATCCAACATACAACATGATTTCCACCCCTTACCCAGTACCACCACTGACCTACTAAATTTCATTAATACCATAAACCAACATAGAAATAATGTGAAACTTGTATCCTACATCTTCTTTGATCTGTCCAAAGCCCTTGCTACTGTTTCTCATCACAAACCTCTTGATGAACTTTCTACCCTAAAACATAGCTACTCTTCTCTAGCATGGTTCCACACTACCTGTCTGGTTGACAGCAATTAATTCATACCCTTTTATTTCTCCTAACACCAAAAACTTAAAATCTACTTGACAATTCCGTTTTGTAATGCTTGCCCATAGCATTATTTTCATCTCTTAGTTCTACCGCACGCTTATGCTCATATATCCTTTTATTTAATTCTCTACCTGTGAGTCCAACATAAAAAGACTCACAAGATTTGCATACAATTAAATAAACCACATATTTTGAATTGTTAAGTAAATTTTAAATTTCAGTGTTAGGAGAAATAAAAGGGTATGAATTCATGTTTAATGCTGAAGAAGAGCTGATTTGGCTGGAATACTTGTGGCAAGTTAGGTTGAATGCATGTTATCCACCAGGATGGTGATTAGGATGTGGCTTATTTGAAGAGGAAAGGGTTAAGGCATTATCTACAAGCAGTCATGTGAAGTTAATTAATGTGTTTGATGGAATATTTGAATGCATTTTGCAGAGTTGTATATTCAGTCTGAAGAAGTCTCAGTTCCAGAGACGAAAGCACTTACTGAATGGTGTTGAATAAAAGTATGGCATTTTTTTACAGCCGTTATGTTTATTGTTTTAAAAAAGTTAGGCTTTTACGTTTGTGTTTAGTGCCATCCAAAACTAAATTAATGGTCTTTCACCTCAGCAAATCACATAACCCACCCGACCCAATTCCAAATACACTCCTCAAGCAACATTGTTATATCAATTGTATCCCAGATAAACCTATTAGGGATCTTAATCGACAATAATTTGAAATTTGACTTACATCTATCTCACTCCATCAAGAAGACACATATTAAACTAAGCTCACTGTACATAATCAACCCTTTCCTAACTGATTATGCTAGACAGGCAGTGTGAGAACTCAACTTCTCTCCACCTTACTATATGCTGCTCCTATCATCACTAACTTAGCCAAAACTGATCTAGCTATAACAAAATAGCTAAATTCACTACTAACTCCCCACACAGATTTCACTATTGCTATGCCTTATGTCAACTAAACTGGTTAGAACTACCCCATCACTTAACTCTCAATCAACTCTCTGCTACCCACAAACTGATACACCAACCTGATAAAATACCTGCCCTTCAATGTATGCTTCTACCTTATACTAACACTCGCCTACTTCGCTCCTCACACAAATCTTTATTACAGGTCTCCAAATCCAATAATAAAGCCAGAGACTCTCTCTACTCTAACTACATGTCCAAAATATAGAATACTATCCCTCAGCCTATCATTACCACTATTAGCCAAACTCACTTTAAAAAATGACTAAAAGTCTTCTTCACTAACAACTGTCTCTGCTCCTGCACTTGTCATGGTTAACTACTGTCAGCTCATCATTTATTTCAACCGTCCCATGTCCACCATATGTAACCTGCTTACTTTTATTCAACCTCCTATCCCCTTCCACATCCATAACAATTCTTCCCTCTTAGTTTTTATTCTCTAACTCACCTTAATACCTCACCTTGCCCCATCTCCTATCTTCCCCATCCTACCTCTAACCTCTCTTTTTCCCACTCCTCCCCTCACTATTTTTACTCATCTCTTCTGTCTCTTTAACAAGAAGTCTATTTCTCTGTTTCTCCTCCCAGTCACATCTTAAACATCTGCAGTCCACTGCGACTCCCCTACTTTCATACTTGTAAATATTTCCTTCACAAGTTTTATATCATTGATTTGTATTCTTATTTGTCTTTAGCAAAACCAACTTGCTTTGCAATCAGTTAATAATGTTTTCCATTCCTTTAGTTACTTGGGAACAGTTCTGCTGGACACCACTGGTGCAGAAAAATACAAAATGAATATCTAAGAAGTCTATTCCTTCCTAGTGGTGTCAAATGTACAAAATTTGGAGCTTTGATCATTTAGCCTTATCTACCAGAAATCCTGATTTGTGTTTAATATTGAGAAAAAAAATAAGATTTTGACATATTTAAATGTAAATAATGAGTACTGCTCTCTCATAGTCAGTCTGTTCAGATTTTATGGATCATTCGCAATATACATCTTGTCTTTTATCATAACACCAATGTTATTAACTTAGCTACTTTGTTGGCTTTAATTTTTTCATAATGTAATCTGAGGTATATCTCAGTTCAGTTTCTGTTCTTCTTTACCTCTGCATGCTGCAGTTACTTTTTGTGGTAGCATATGCCACTGGCACAACATCAGATTTTATCTTTATACAATATTCTTCAGGCAAGATTCTTAAACCTCTGGATAATCAGCACAGTCATGCAGAATGCCATTGCTATGTCACTGGTGGCTGCTCAGTTATACTACCCCTACAGTTCAGGATTCTAGTGCCTACTACTTTTTCAGACCCAATGTGGAAATGATGGTGTTACTGGATGGGTGGTGTCTGTATTCCTCATTAGCTATCTCACCTTCAGACTCTTAAGCCAAGACAATAGCATTGAATTTCTCCATATCATTTTCAAGGTAAATAAGAGTACATACCATGTTAAAGTCAATTCCTTACCCCCTTCATGCCGTTTGCAGCCCATGGGGCATATATAAACAAATTGACATACTTTCCTATTGAGCCTAACCCTTTTCTATTGGGTAACCTCAAATAGGCTCATAGGTAAGTATTAGGCTAGCTAGCTGCCCTTGTGGACCATTTTAAACCTTGCCAATTTCACTTCCAAAGGTGACAATCAAACCCTGTGCTTTGTGTCTGGAAGGTAAACCAGTTAACTATTAAACCAATCTCCAACCCTTAATTGATATACTAAGCCCCTATACCAGCTTAAATAAATGTGTACAAAGATTCCTGGACTTCATTAATCCAAGCTGTTGAGACCAACTGGCTCTACTCCCAACTAGATATTAAAAATGCTGGCCCTTGTTATTACAAATATTGCCAACCTCTTCTCAGCAACTTACCACAAAACCCTTCTTTCTGTCTTTAGAGACTACTCTAAAGCAAGTCTAATCTAGCTGACTGTTGACCTGATGAAATTTAACTACCCTCCTCACCTGATGACCACATCTGGCATGCTACCACATTTGTCAATAATTACTATGCCCATAGCAAAGCATGCATTGAAATATCAGTCTCCATACAACAAAAATGCAATGACAAATTCAGGAATAACCGATATGGTGAAACTCTACTGCTGGAAAACTATATAATAAGCGGAAGAAACTCATAGTCCATAAAAAAAAAAAAAAAAAAACTTAATACCCATTCTTCTAAAGATGATATCATAAAATGATGAATAGAAAAACTAGATGCAAAATCAAATCCTACAAAAGTAAGTATGACTTGAGACCTACTACTTCTGCTAAGGACAACCACAAATCCTTCTTCAGCTATGTCAGAAAACATAGACATAATGCCAGGCAATGCTAAGAGCCATTATATAAAACAGCAATTCTTATTCAGCCCCTGAGGGCATAGCCAACATATTAGCAGACATGTTTTGCTTTAACATTGCTCCTTTATCTCCTACTAACTTTACCCAACTTATTAGCACCCCCACACCACCCCCTATAATCACCTCTGACTAAATCCTGAATGCTCCCTCCAAGGTAAAAAACACTTGTTCCATGGCCAGACTGACTTCTTGATAGCACCAACCACTGTCTGATAGACTTGCTACTATGCCTATTCAAGCTCATCTCCAATGCATTCATATCAGAAGAATAGAGAACTGTGGTAGTCAATTCACTCCACAAAGAGTTGATTCACTACTGATTCAAGAAAATATAAATCTATAAGCCTCACCAGCCTTGTATGTAAAGCAATGCTACACATCATTATGGAAATTATGAATAGACAAAAACAGTCTACAAGGCATAGAGCCTGCTTCCTGAACCCTGTGGGCTTCTTTGGACATGTCACTGATGCATTTAGCAAAGGCAAATTAGTTCACTCTGCTTTACTGGTCAAGGCCTTTGATACCATACCACATTCCAGCATTATTAGCAAGCTACTTCAGAAGGTCAAAGTTTCAAAACTTCGAACTTCAAATGGCTGAGACCATACGATCAAAGTTTTGAAACTTCAAAAACCTAATAAGGGGGAAAAGTCCCCCCTGCACCCCCTACTCCCCCTGCTAATTAAATATACCAACTCCGAGATCACACTACCGTGAGAAAAATGGTGAATATCCCATTCTACGGTGTACGTCAATCTCCATTCAAAGTTTCAAAACTCTGATCTTATGGTCTTGGCCTTTTAAAGTTCAAACTTTTGAATCTCTGAGCTTCTGAAGGGGATCCAGTGAGGACAGCTCATGTCACCATATGGTACTTTCCTCTATACTGTGTGATTTGTTTGGAAACCCACTAACTGCTTTTAGTGTCTGGCCAGGAAGATGTTAAAAAGAGAATGCAAGGTTTTCTAAAATACCTTGAAAGTTAACACTTTTATGTGTACCTAGAACACTAGAAAAATTACTTTTTATAATGATTGGTGATTAATAATGTGATGGTCCCTACTTCGAGCAAATAATCAGGGACCCTCAATCCTCACCACGGAATCTGGTGAAGGAAGGCCAAAAGGAACAGTATTTTCAGATGTGGCTCACTGCAGCAAGCACAATTTCCCTTAAGAACACATAAGGAGCATACTCCAGACCTGGGGCTGGATTCCCTCTCTCCAGGCCCCAAACAAGATTCCACACTGACCATTTTGAAGTTATGTGTCCCTGTTCCAAGTAGCTAACACATATGCTTGGATATTTGATACACACATACACACACACACACACACACACACACACACGCACGCACACACACACACAGCTGGGAAAGGCTGGCACAGATTTACCAGCTGTGCCCCCTCTGACCAGACTACCAGACTGTAAGGTAATTATGCTGCCATCAGTCAGCTACTCTAAGGCTCTTACAAGGGTACCCAATTATACTGAATAAAATGAATACTAATATAAATGGTAGAGTTTGACCAATGCAGCATGGCTTTCAGGAGTGGCCACAGTATCACTAAAATAAGCATAACTACTCTTAAGATGTTGACAAGTATACTCAAAAAGACCAGCCACAGTGAAAGATATAGTAGTATTTAATAAAAAATAAAATAGAAAACATGAGAATACTGAATATCTAGCTACAATAAACACCAGAGTTTCAATCACAGGAGATAAAAAATAACACAGTTGGATAGATATACACAGATGCAGAAAAACAATACTTAACCTTTCTCATTATATTTTCCAGACTGACTAAAGAATTACTGTTCCCTGGTTACTTACTAAATCAAGGCAAGATGAAGTGCGTTGAATTGCTTACTACAGCAAAGCAAGATGAGGTATGAGGTTGTGTGAAATATCTGTGAGAGATCTTTCCTGTCAGGTTCCAGAAGACAAAGTGCTGCTGTGAGAATTCAGTCATATCTAATCACTAATATCTAAAAAAGTAATTTCAGTGCTGGTTATAGAATTACATCATATCTGGCCACCTGACTCTGGTGCAATTCATACCCAGAGCTTTTCTAAGATTTGCTGCAGCATCTGAAAGGTATAAAACAACTTCAAAAACTTCCACTCTTCCAGGGTAGCAATTATTTCACCTCTGAGTACAATGCAGTAATATTCCTAGTCTTAGTTTACCCAGACATTTTTTTCTCTGGCTGCAATCAGACCTGTAAGATAAAATCTTTATGGTCTAAACCAACCCATTTAATTTTTAACCTATTTTTCAAAATTAGCTAGACTGAGATTAATCTCTTCCCTTGCAGAATTCTCTGTTAAAACATATACATTTAATGAGATATAATAATACTGTCTGACATACATGTATATTTTTTTCTGTCCAGCACGACCCACCATTGATGCATTTTTAACACAAACAACTTTACAAATACATTTTAACACAAGCATCTGTACAAATCAGTGTGATAGTCAAAGGACATAACATTATTTACAAAATTCTAGCTAGCTATGCTGGCATATACTACATATGCACTGCCCTACTCTCCCTGGCATAGATGGGACTAGCTCATATCATCACAAACATATATTGAGATTACTGTTAAATGTAACATGCAGCTATTCTTCCCATGGCAGCATTTGCTTCTGTTAGCTAGGAAACCTCAAAGATTTCCCAAGTGTTTGTAAGCAGTGCTCTAAAACAATAACTGATATTTGTATGTAATTGAAACAGCAGACTTTTATTTTGTTCCTTAAATCATCTTGCCTGCATTAAACATAAAACACTCTCTATGAATTAATTCTAAATTCTAATTGCATTTTCAGTGACATTTAACAGGATTTCAAAAGAAAACTTCAGCACAGTTCCTTACTTTTTACAAAATTATATTGTTAAGTAGACAGCAAATGCTGATTAATTACATTATCAGAAATTTCAAAGTACATTATCTTCTTCTCTTTTGGCTGTTCCCATTAGGGGTCGCCACAGCGGATCATCTGTTTCCATTTCTTCCTGTCCTCTGTATATTGCTCTGTCACACCAACCGCTTGCATGTCCCCTCTCACCATGTCCATAAACCTTATCATAGGCCTTCCTCTTTTCCTCTTACCTGGCAGCTCCATCCTTAGCATCATTTTCCCAATATACCCATCATCCCTCCTCAGCACATGTCCAAACCACCACAATCTTGCTTATCTGACTTTGTCTCCAAACCGTCCAACCTGAGCTGACCCTTTAATATACTGATTCCTAATTCTGTCCATCTTTGTCACACCCAGTGCAAATCTTAACATCTTTAACTCTGCCACTTCCAGCTCTGACTCCTGCCTTTTTGTCAATGCCACCGTCTCCAACCCATACAACATAACTGGTATCACTACCCTCTTCAAAGGACATTATGATGAGTACATTATGATGATACCAAACAAAAGGTAATATTGTGCTTGTATCTAAATCAGGCATCCACAATTCCTCACACTGCATTTTCCTGATGAGTATCTACCAGCCTTTGACGTTCTAATGTTTTAATTTCTCCAAGTCTTTTGGGTTTCTAATACCATGATGGGAATGGATCCCTTTCCTAAGTCAAAGTATGATTAAAGTTCATGAAATTAGTATTGTTTCAATCTTTGATATTAGCCAAAAGTGGTCTTCTCAGCACCCTCAATGTGCCCAGAAATGACTCCTTCTGCAATTCATATGGAGTTACATGAATATCTAAATACAACTACAAATTCTTTTTTATGAGACCCATTGCTCCTACTACTACTAGAATTGTTTGAGTATCCTTCTTACACATTGCCCTAATTTCTGCACGCATATCCTAGTATTTTATGAATTTGTGTCTCTCTCTGTATGAAAGACACTGTAATCATTGTGTGCGACCAGTTCAATGATCAATGCTACTTTTGTCTTCTTTTCCTAGACCACTATATCTAGTTTTCTCACATCTATTTTTTTGAACTGTTGGTAATAGGTAAGCTCATGTGACATTAACTTCATCATTTTCTATAATGCTTTGTGGATCATGTTTCCAGTGCTTCTCAGCTACTTCAGTATTATAATGTTTGCATAATCCCCAGTGCAACAGTCTTACCACATTATTATGCCTTTCACTATACAGGCCCTCTGCCATTAGTGTATCACACACAACAACAAGATGCGCAACTGTTTCCAATTCTGTTTTACAGAACCTGCATTTGTCTTCAATGGATTCTGTAAACTAGCATCTATGTAGCCCACTATCCTAGACTGCTGATACTGACCTTTCATCTTTTGGTTTAAATTTATCCCTTTTAGTGATTTAATTTCTCCAAGTTTTTTGAGTTTCTAATACTATGCTGGGAATGACCCCATTCCTAAGTCAAAGTATATTAAAGTTCATGAAAGTGATATTGTCTCACTCTTTGATGTTAGCCAGAAGTGCTCTTTGCAGCATCTGCAATGTGCCCAGAATTGACTCCTTCTGTAATTCATATGGAGTTACATGTATTGTTAAAATCCAAGTATGAATGCAAATTCTTTTTATAGCACCCACTGCTGTTACTATTACTGTTGGAACTTTATGGGTATCCTTCTTCCACATTGCACTCATTTCTGCCTGTAAATCCTGATATTTTATGACTTTTTGTCTCTGTATGTAAGACATTGTACTCAGTGGGTGTAGCAATTTCAATGATCAATGCTACTTTTGTTTTCTTTTCATGGAGTACTATATCTAGCTTTCTTGTATCTATTTTTTAAAGTGTAATGGGTGATCCCATGTCATATAAACTTCATCATTTTCTATAATGCTTTGCGGCTCATGCTTCCAAAGCTTCTCAACTACTTCAGTATTATAATGTCTGCACAATCCCCAGTGCAACAGTCTTGTCACATTATTATGCCTTTCAGTATACAGTCCTTCTGCCATATATCACACCCATCAACAAAATGTGCAACCATTTCCAATTCTGTTTTACAAAATCTGCATTTGTTTGATTGTCCCACATGTTAAATGGACTTATAAATCATCATGTATGTAGTCCACTACCCTGGGTTGCCAGTATTAACCTGTCATCATTTGGTTTAAATTAATCTCTATTTAACCATTCCTGTGTTCGGTCCTGATCAACATGAGATTGCCCCAAGAGTTTTCTGTATTTGCAACTATATTTAGGCATTTTCCACATTTCTTGTTTTCTCATCTGATCTTTCACTTTATATTCTTTCATTTTTTTTTTTGGTTTCTTTTTTGTTTTTTGGCACATTCAGTTGATTTTTAGCTACTTCTGGTTTAATTTCCATTTCCACTTGATATCAATATGCGTCTGCTAAACTAAGCAGGGAAGTAATTTTAGACTTATTCTCCTCATGTTTTAAAACTTTCACTATTTCTGGATCTTGTGATGTCAACAGATATCTATGCAGTCCTATGATTGCAGATCTATACATGCAATCAATTTCGAGGAGGCCCATACTTCAGTCAGAATGGGGAATATATAATATCGGTATACACTGATTTTTATAAATCATTTGATAAGCATAAAGTATTTTTCTTGTTTTCCTGTCCAACTGATCCAATACCTTTTGGGGTCAGTCATTTACTCCAAAACTATAAGTTAGGACAGGAAGAGCAAATTGATTTATAGCTTAGACTTTGTTCCTAGATGTAAGAGCTGTATTCAATATTAATTTTAGTCTTCTAAAGTATTCCTTACTAAGTTTTATTTGCATTTGTTCATGTTTTATTGTTGATCCTTCATAATTTCCCAAATATTTATAAACTCCCTCTTGCTCAAGTTCTTTTATATCACATTCCTGTCCTAGACTGATATTTTTTTGGTGCTGCAGCTTTCCTGCTTTAAAGATTGCTTTTTCACATTTATCAAGACCGAATGACTATAGTCAATGGGGCCTTTGTGCCGTACGGACAGTTTCACGTTTAGACCAGCATTAGTACTGCAGGCATTACATGGGTAAGAATCCATAAGACATGCTTGCACTACCACTGTAAGCACTTAGGTGGACCTAAAGTGAGTTTACTTTTGTGTGTGAGATTTTTGGCTATATACTACCCATGCATGCAAAGTGTTTTCTGTCAGTTGCTCTCTCATGATGACTCAGACTTAGTTTTGTGTCAGAATTTTGACTAAATTTCAGTACTGCAGCAAAACAGTGAGTCCCTTCTCCCCCTCATATTTTCAGATGCAATAATGCATTCTTGGTATACTTGACAAACCTTTACATGCCATGCATGCATTTTCATGACTAACACAGAATGAAATTGTGAGAGAAGCTGACCTCAGACTAGTTCAGTGGCTACACAGTGAGTGCACCAATGTTTTGCATTGATCTATGACTATTTTTTTTTGTCTTTCATCTATCCTTCCACTGACCATTGCCCCCACTTCCATGGCCAACCAATTGGCCCATTCATTTCTTTTCAGCTGCTAGATGTGAGAGCTGGGTTGCCTGGGCAGTTAGCATTATTGTACAGAGTGGCAAAATTATATCCTAATCCCCAATGCAAGTTCAGTCTCACTTATGGGTGATCTGGCCTGTGAGGTGTGAGTCCTTACTTCCATGGTGATATGCTTATCTTAAGCTCTACCCTCAATGGGCAAGCAGCAGGGAGCACTAGATCATGCCCATCCCATATGTTTAAGCCTACTCTGACCTGGTGTGCATGCCAATGTATTCTTTAGTTACACCAACAACACAGTGGCTGCAGTCCTCATGGGCACACACTCCTGCTCCTTCTGCTGAGATAGTGGTGAGCAGGGACAGCCCTTACATTCCTGACCCTCACCATATTGACTCCTCTTGTTTTATCCTGCTTATAAATATCAGCTGTGGGGGTCATAAGCAGGAGTCCCAGTCCAAAATATAGATGGAGATGCTGTACCAGAGTACTTTGTCCAGACTCAGTGATCCCAATGAGCCCTCAGAGAGCTTGGCAGTATGTTCTACACAGGTAGTGAGATTTATTAACATAGAATGTTAGTAAATCTCATTATCTTGTCCTGGCATAGCAGCACATCATTCAGTTCAATATTTTCTATTTGATGTATTGAATATGACAGACCCCAGCCTCCTAGCTGATGGAATCCTGAAGAACAGAGTGAATTTCTCACTTAAATGAAGGAAGAGTGTAGAGCCTTGCCATCCCACTGTCAGTACATTGTGCTTTCAGAATCCTGCCCTTGGTTTCTTCATACGAAGTTTGACTCTTTCTTTTTCACTATCTAGATTTCAACCTTCAGTTTTATATTATGGCCCATGCATTTTGAATAAGTCACAAATATCTGGTATTCATTTATGTTTATTTTTAGAATAAACTGTCTCTGTCTGTTCAGAATCTTGAACAACTTCAATTATTTTTTTCTGCACTTCACTGCAGCAGATCATAAGTTCATTCAGGATGTCCATAGTCTATGCTGCAGTTCACTGAGACACTTCTGGTGCAGGAGAAATGCCAAAAGGTGGAGGGACAGATCTATACCTTTCCAATGGCATATCTTTGAACTTAGTTCATAAAGATTTATATCCCAACTCCCTGATTTTCATTTAATGCAAAATATTGTTTGGCATTGGGAATAGTTAAGACAACTTTTCCATCTGTCAGTAAAGGAGAATCCCTCTTTATGAATCACTTTGTTCAAGTCATGGAGGGTATTTATTTATTATTTATTTATTCCAGTTTGATTACCGGGGAAGTCCACTTGGCCCAAGGGACCCGTTTTCAGTGGAGGCCGGGGAGAAAAGCTCCCAAGATACATAATACAGTACAGATACAAGAGATACAGAAGTATAAAAAAATACATTATATAGAACAGTTTACAACATATGTACATTCAGTGTCACACATAAACAAAATTCATCATGGTTGATCTTAAGGTTTATACAGATTCATTTATGCAGACACTCTTATATAGTATGTGTGGAAACACATCACATACACACCTGTAACGTAAATGAGACACTTTTACATGCACTCATTTGAAGTGTGATGCTATTTACAATATTTACACAGATGTGTCGTGTGATAAGTAGATCTAGGAGTAGTAGAGAGCATAGATGCACTCATAGTAAAGTAGTTAGAGGGAGATTTAGAGCTTAGCAACCTGGGAGAAAACCTCCTGGGGGCATGTACTTAGGTAGATTTAGGTAGGGTGAAGGCAGGTACATTTCATTTTAGTGGACAGGTGTTTGAAAATCTGGGTTTTAAAGTTTTCTAAGTTTGGTAAAGTTCTTAGAGTGGAAGGGAGAGAATTCCATTTCTTGCCTATTGAAAAAGAGAGGAGAAGTTGGCCAGCAGGATGTTTAGGCTTATGGAGAGCAATTAAGTTTTGATGTTCAGATCTGAGAGTTCTGTTGGTGTAAGGGGGAAGGATATTTGCCAGAGCTGGGCATTTTGTAGGGTGAAATGTAAATCTGTGTGTGGTGGTGAGTTGGAGGTAGTTTAGGTAGTTTGGGAGTTCTAGCCAATTCAGAGATTGTAGGGTGAGGCAATGATGGGTGGAACTTCTGGATTTGGTGGCAAATTTAGAGATTTTATTGTAGCAGTTTTCTAATTTGGTGGTGATAGAGAAGGACAGGTTGGTTAGAAGAAGGGGCTCCGTATAATAAGGAGGGAAGAAGATAAGTAGTGGCTCGAGTATGCCTAGTGGAATTTGAGAGAAAGCGATTATTCCTGTATAGCATACCTAGTTTTTGGTGGGTTTTCTTAATATTTTGCTGAATATGGATGTCAAACTTGAGGTATTCGTCAATAGTAATTCTGAGTAGTTTAGCAGAAGGAACCACTTCAATAGGTGAGTTGGTCTGACTAAGGATTTTGAAGGCATTTTTGTCATAGGAGTAAGCCTTAGTGGTGGGAATAGTAGAATTTTTCATTTATTAGCATTGAGAGAGAGGTGGTTTTGGTGCATCCATTTTACGGTGGTTGAAAAAGCAGTTTGGGTTTTAGTGAGCAATTCAGAGAGGTTAGAGGCAGAGCAGACTAAGGTTGAATCGTCTGCATATTGAATGATTTTGGCATCAGGAATAGCAGTGTGAAAGTTATTGATGAAGATGTTAAAAAACATGGGCCCAAGGATGGATCCCTGTGGTACATCAGTTGGGGTACGTAAGAAGAAAGAAGTGGGGATATTCCATTTAACTGCCTGTAATCTGTCAAATAGGTAACTAGAGAACCAGGATAAAGTGTTTGGTGAGAGATGAAGGTTTGAGAGATGATAGAGGAGGTGTTTGTGGGAAACAGTATCGAATGCTTTAGACAGATCGAGCAAAATAGTAGATACCAAGTGTCCTGAATCTCGGGCCTGATTGACAGTTTCTAGGAAAGAAAGTAGAGCGGTTATAGTGCTATGGTCCGGGCAGAAGCCATGTTGGGTAGGTGTAAGAAGATGATTTTGGGTCAGGAAAGGCATAAGTTGGAGGTGAATGCACTTTTATAGGATTTTGGAGATTGGCGAGAGCAAAGCAATAGGGCAGAAGTTTGAGAAGCTGGTGTTTTTGCCTCCTTTGTGAAGAAGAAAAATAAAAGCTGAGCACCAGAGTTTGGGGACGTATGATTCCTTTATAGATCTGTTAATAATGATGCTGATTTGGAGAACTATACCATCAGCAGCACATTTTAGGAAGGAGGAGGGAATATTGTCTGGAGCATTAGAGCAAGGTGTGAGTTTAGACAGAAGTCTTTTTATAAAGTTAGTGGAGACCAGTTTGAGCTCAAACATAAGGGGGGGGGGTTATTAGGGAAGTTATAGGGGGAAGAGTGAGGGGCTGGTGGGTTGTTGTTGGGAAAAATCTTGGTCAGGTCATAAATAGATTGTATGAAAAATAAGTTAAATTCGGAGCATAGTTCAAGGTCGGATTTACTAGGGTCAGGACAGGGGTTATTCTTGGAGCCAGGATTAAGAAGTCAGTTTATTGATTTCCAGAATTGCTTGGGGTTGTTATTGTTATTAGACTAGGAAGACAGAGTTGAAGAAGTCTATAGCACTGTCAAGAGGAAGAGTGTTTAGAATTTGTCAGTCCATTTGTTTGAACATGTTTGAGAAAGTTGTGGGGTTGAAGTTACTGAGGTTGCAAGTGAGAAAGTATTGGTGCTGGTGAGGTGAAGAGTTAGTTGTGCGATGAATGAAAGCTGGGAAGTGGTCACTAATGGTGTCAGGAATTGTGTTAGAGTTGGTTATTTTATTTGGATGGGAGACTAGGATCCAAAAGATAGTGGATCCAGGGTTTATTTTTGTTAGGTTGGGTGATGGGGAGGATTATTTGAGTAAAGTTATAGAGGTTAATGGATAGGGAGGGAGAAGGACTTTTGACTTTATTCCAGTCCAATATTTACATCGCCTTGAATGTAGGTTTCACAGTTAATTTCAGTAGATGCCCATAGGAGAATATCTTTGAGGGTACAGATATTGTTACCAGGTGAGATATATAGTGCAATAATGCAGATATTTTTGTGTTTATTCATTTTTAGTAGTCCAACCGTGAGTTCAGTGTTGTTGAATTGAGGAATTGGAATTTGGAGGGGAATTAAGGTGAGAAGGTTAGAGTATACTAAGGCTGTGCCACCACCTTTTTTATGTAATCGGTCATTTCTAAGAGTATGGAGTCCTGGGGGCAGGATCTTAGAATTGGAGATATGGGGTTTGAGCCAAATTTCGGAGATGGCTAGGATGTCTGGTTGGTTATGGCCTAGCCAAGTCTGAAATTGATGAACTTTATTGTTGAGACTCTGGGCATTGATAGTAGAGATGTTTAGGGTGTTGTGGGGGGAGGAAGAAGATAAGGGGTAGGTGTTGTTAATAAAGGGACTGGGATCAGGGTTGGGGTGGATATCTCCACCTAAGACTAGGTTGTTGAAGGAAGTGAACTTTAACCATTTAGGTTTGCAAAGTAAGAGTTTAGGTAGATAGAAGATTAGTTTATGTGTCAGTTTATTAGCTATGGTGGAGAAGATTTTAGGGTGGAGTAGGTGCAGAGGGTTAGGCTGAATAAGTGAAGAGGAGATAGAATGGAAATGAGAGCAAGAGTGAGGGTAATGGTAGGTTTGTATGGTGGTTATTTTTGCAGGTAAAATTGGACAAGCATTGGAGTAGTATGAGCTGGTATAGCATAAGGGAATTAGGAACAGAAGGAGGAAGCAGGGTGCCTGGATGGTGCGGAGAATTAAGGAAAGCATGTGTGTGCAAAGGGAGACTGATAAGTATAGATTTGGAGAAGAGAGAAGGCTATGCAGCAGAGAGGGTTTAGAAAGACATATAGGGTTTTTTCTTATAATTATAAGAAAGAGGAGGGGACTTTAATTGTTAGGGAGGTAGATAGAGTGATGTATTTCAGTGGGATGGCTGTAGGTAGGTGGAGTAATAGGGGAATAGCCCCTATTGGGTAATTAGGCTGGTTGGGTGGGGAAAGGGAAGAATAAAGCTAGGTGTGCTGGGGGCAGGTGGAATTTGGGGGCAGGGTAGGGTAGGGGAGCGGAGTGAGCCTGCAGTGCGAATGGAGCGGGAAGAGCCAGGTAGGTGTGAGAGGTCCACAGACAGAGCTGCAAGAAACAATCAGTTAGTGGGGCTCTGAAGTTGGGACTGAGTGTAGGCTAGAGGGAGGTAAATTGCAGGGATTTAGTCAGAATTAGAGGTTAATGGTAGAGCTGTTTTTCACCTTTCCTAAAGTGAGATGCTTGATAATTTAGCTTAGGTTTGAAAGTGGAATGCCAAGCATGAAAGTGAGTGTTTCACTGTAGTGGGAGTCTGCTGTCACCTAGTGGTGGAATGGGGGTGGGATACAGAGAAAAACTAGTTGGTCTTGGGGAAGAGAAACTAGGGTACAGAGCAACTGGAGGGGGGGGTAAGGGGCTGTGGTAGGCTGCTAGTGTGCTTGCTATGGGTAGGTTATCGACAGTATTTTATGCATTCCAAGAGCTAGTCCTGATACATACATGCTAGTCTAAGAAGGTTGGAGGGGTAACACTATAAAAGGTAGTCCGAGGCAGGAGTCCTTTGCAGGGGGTATTCCAGTTCATTTTTATGTTTGATGAGGGGGAGCACCCGAGGAGCAAGCTGTAAAGAGAGAGAGAGAGAGAGAGGTGGTTAGCGTTTACAGGACAGGTGGGATATGTAGAAACTGCAGGGGGCTCAGGAAGAAGCTGGATAGTGAGTGAGTGTAAGTAGGAGTTCAGGAAGAAGCTGGATAGAGAATGAGTGTAAATAGGGAGGTACAGCTAGGAAAGTATAAATGCAGAGAATAACAAACATTAATTTAAGCAGAACACAGTCAATTATAGTTTACATGCACAAGAAAAGCTATGGCAGAAGCAAATAAGCAGCTATTGCAATATATGTAGGCATGGTAGTTAGCGTTCAGCCCTAGTAGCTCAATATGAGCTAAGTACAATGTCTGAAACAAACAGTTATAGCATTCAGCCCCAGTAGCTCAATTTGAGCTAATTACAATATTTGAAACCAACAGAACTAGCATTTAGCCCCAGTAGCTCAGTCTGAGCTAATTACAACATTGCAAAAGCAGCTGTTCTAGCATTCAGCCCTAGTAGCTCAATCTGAGCTACTTACAGTGTGTAAAACCAATAGTTTAAGCACTGAGTCCCAGTAGCTCAATCCAAGCTAAGTATAATATAGTAAAAGCAACTATTGTAGCTTTCCATTATTGTAGCTTTCAGCCCCAGTAGCTCAATCTGAGCTAATTAAAAAACAACACCAAAGGCAAGGGTTTACTCCACCAAAAACTGTATTAAGACAAACAGTCAACCTTATAATCAAACAATTTTAAATTGTCCACAATAGTGTTGCAAACAGTACTAGTGTTGGATGTAAGAGAGTCTCGCCTTGAATCCATACAAAATTGAACAGGCTTGTTTAGACACTCAATAAGCGAGGGCATGGTAGAACCATTAGTACTGCCCTCAAAAGTAGAATTGTTAATAATGTTTCTCTCTGGTGACACAACACTAGAATACCCCCGGCCATCGCAACTAGTGCTAGCAGGAGGTTGTGTGGAACCACACACAGGAGCAGTAATGCCATTGCTGGTACATTGAATCCTACCTTGGTTACCAGTCAAAGAACTGAAACTGTCAAGTTTTCCAGCCAAGGTATCCACTCTAGAAGAGAGTTGCTGTATAAACAAAGTCAAATTCCCTACGGCGTTCACCTCAGTAGGGGAATTCATCATATTCTGTGAATACAGTGATGCAGAACTGGACAATAAACCACTTGCCATAGCAAAAAAAAACAGTAAAAATAACGACAAAACAAACTTGTTAAACTAAAAAAATAACAACACCTAAGGCAAGGGTTTACTCCACCAAAAACTGTATTATGATGATGGATTCCCCTTCTACCATGCCCTCGCTTATTGATTGTCTAAACAAGCCTGTTCAGTTTTGTACAGATTCAAGATGAGACTCTCTTACATCCAACACTAGTACTGTTTGCAACACTATTGTGGACAATTTAAAATTGTTTGATTATAACGTTGCCTGTTTGTCTTAATACAACCTGCTTCTAACACTAGTTGTGATGCCTGGGGGTATTCTAGTGTTGTGTCACCAGAGAGAAACGTTATTAACAATTCTACTTTTGAGGGCAGTACTAATGGTTCTACCATGCCCTCGCTTATTGATTGTCTAAACAAGCCTGTTAAATTTTGTACGGATTCAAGGTGAGACTTTCTTACATCCAACACTAGTACTGTTTGTAACACTATTGTGGACAATTTAAAATTGTTTGATTATAACATTGACTGTCTTAATACAGTTTTTATTATTTTATTTTATTTTATTTTACATTTGTTGACTGGGCTATTCTAGCTGGATACATGTCCATTTTCAGTAGAGACCCGGGGAGAAAAGCTCCACTATAAGTAAAAGTAACAAGCGGTGCAGTACTTATTTAGACAAGAAAAACAATATTTTACATAACAGTGTAGAACTAAATATACTTTACAATCATTACCAAGCTATAGTTCCAAGTATTTCTAAGGTAGAGACATGATTATACAGTAGAGAGTTTGCAAGTAAGTTTAGGCTCTGCAGCAGATTCAAGGAAGGGCAATGTTAGTAGTAACTTTAGTAGGCTGAACAGCAAATACCAGTGACGTACTAATATAATTTACAAGTATTTACAAGCTATAGGTCCTTATATCTCTAAGTTCAAGACAAGTTTATACAGCAGAGAGCTTGGCAAGCACATTTTATCTTGGCAGCAGATTCAAGGAAAGGCAAAGTTAGCAGTAACTTTAGTAGGCTGAACAATATAAATTCTCAGAGGTTAATAGGTATATGAAAAGGCAGTTGAAAGAATGGTAGACATAAAATATGAGGGAGGGAGATTCTAGTCAGGATTTGTGCAAGGGCATAGCCAGTGAGTTTGAAGATATTCTTTAAGTTGCTTTTTGAAGAGTAATGTGGAGGAGCTTAGTGGGAAGTAGGTTCCACGTTTTTCCTACAGTATTAGAGAACAGTGTGTCCCCAGCCTTGTTTTTTGATGTATGTCTAGTTACTAGTAATCTATTAACTGAGTGAAGAGTTGTGAGATTTTTGTAGGGGGTGATAAGACTAGTTAGTATTGGAGTATTACTAGGATGATAAAGGATTCTGTGTGTGATAAGAAGTTGTTGAAATATTAGTTGATTTTGGAGTTCTAGCCATCCTAGTAGTTTTAGATTATGACAATGGTGGGTTATATATGAGGAGTTGGTGGCAAATCTGGCTATGTTGTTAAAAGTGGCTGCCAGTTTGTTGAGGTTGCTTTTAGAGAGATTAGTATAAATGGGAGAGGCGCAGAAGTGGGTAGATAGTAGTTCTAGCTGAAGGGGTAAGGTAGGGTTTAATTCTGTAAAGGGTGCCTAGCTTTCTGTTAACTGATTTTATGGTGGTATTGATGTGTGAGTCGAAGGTAAGGTTATGGTCTATTGTTACACCTAAGGTGGAGTAAACCCTTTCCTTTGGTGTTCATTTTTCAAACTGAGCTATTTACAATGTAAGAAACAAAGTATAGAGGCAACAGTTTTAGCGTTCAGCTCCAGAAGCACAATCCGAGCCAATTACAGTGTTTGCAACTAATAGCTCTAACATTCAGCCCCAGTACCTCAATCTGAGCTAATTACAACTTTGTAAAAGCAATTGTTCTAGCATTCAGCCTCAGTAGCTCAATCCGAGCTAAGTATAATATAGTAAAAGCAACTATTGTAGCTTTCAGCCCCAGTAGCTCAATCCAAGCTAATTACAATGTATGAAACAAAGAATAGAGGCAACTGTTTTAGCGTTCAGCCCCAGAAGCACAATCCGAGCCAATTACAGTGTTTAAAACTAATAGTTCTAGCGTACAGCCCCAGTACCTCAATCCGAGCTAATTACAAGAATGAAACAATATTAAAGTCGCAACTGTTTTAGCGTCCTTCCCCAGTAGCTCAATCCAAGCTAATTATAATATCATAAAAGCAACTATTGTAGCTTTCAGTCCCAGCAGCTCAATCTGTGCTGATTACAATATAAGAAGCACAGTATAGAAGCAACTGTTTTAGCGTTCAGCCCCAGAAGCTTAATTGTGAAGCGCTACTTTGCTATACATATGCTTAATGCTAACACATAGATATGGCTACACTGCTTTCCTGCACATGGCTGTTGGGCATCCCAGATAATTAGGTTGGGAGATGTTGTAGAGTAATTCAATACACATACATAGTTTCTCTCAGTATACAAATAAAGCAATACAGGCAGGCAAGGCAGCAGATTCATTCAGCATATGAACATTCAGTTACATTTAGCAGCTAATAGAGACCTACCAGGAGTGAATACGAGCAGCCAACCGCAGGGATGGAATGGGGGAAGCAGACATGCTGACCCCTTCGCTGCCTACTATTCAAAGATGATGCCGTTGATAGTACCACCGAGAAATAGGTTCAGGGGAGGAAGTGCACCTTAGGGGAGAGGATAAGGAGGTAAGAGGGAAGGGTAGTATTACAAGTGGGCTGAGGGAGGGGAGAGCTAGGTAGGTGTGAGAGGTCCACAGACAGAGCTGCAAGAAACAATCAGTTAGTGGGGCTCTGAAGTTGGGACTGAGTGTAGAGTAGAGGGAGGTAAATTGCAGGGATTTAGTCAGAATTAGAGGTTAAGGGCACAGCTGCAAACATACTGTTAACGGATTTACTAGGTGCTGACTGTTAAGTACACACACATTTTTCATTTTTTTAAATGTCTACAGGATTTATTAGTGCACTTCTTAGAGCATGGGCTACTGATACAAAGTCAAGAGACATTTGATAGGATAGGATAGGATAGGATATGTAGTATAATGTCTCTTTGACTGTATGACTGTATCTATGCCCACATGCTATGAATATGTTCCATCATACCAAGCCTCTCATATGTCAAAAGAACTAAAATATTTTCCAAAGACATGATCCAAAATAACAAATTCTGTTTCTTATTTCTGTACTCATGTCACCAATGACTGATCTACAAGCTTTACTATGTGCTTTGAATATTTTTTTCAAGCCAAGCTGATTTGTAGACAATGTATTACATTACATGTAAATTCTGACAAGTTGAAACATTTTACTTTCTTATGTAGTTTAAATAAACACTTTTGCCACTAAAATTAAAATTTTATGACTAGTGTTACTTCTCAGCAATGTCTGTATAATGCACTTCAATTTGTTTTTGCATTGCTTTCATTTTTTCAATGTCAGCAAACGTTACTTCCTTTCGCCCATTCTTGGCTTCCTGGACTATTATTAAAGTTGCATCATGTGAATTCTGTGGAGCAGACATGTTTCTTAAATTGCCTTGTATATCTGCTCATTCTACCTTCTCATACCAACAACTATACTTAATTCACAAGGAGCTTTATTTATTTATTTATTTTTTTTCAATAATTTTTATTTTTATTTTTACATTAATAAATGTCACAAATAAAAACCATCTTACAACATGACCATGTGCATATATACATACATATACACATACATACATACACATACATACATACATATATACATACATATACACATACATACATGCACATACATACATATATATATATATATATATATATATATATATATATACATATACATACATACACACACACACATATATACATACATACACATACACACATATACATATGTTATACACTGATGTCAAATACCACAGGATTTAGGTCGTACAACATATCTATTTACACTATGTACATAGATGCTTTCATTGTTAATTTCACAGTTATATAGACAGTATATACATTTGTAATATCCAAGTTATTATTTAATATCTGAACTTGTATGTGTTCTTTGGTTCCATTATAGTGTATTTCTAAGTTGCTGTGTGATGAATTATGCTAATATGATATTAAAGGTTTGTTCCCAAATTTCTCTGGATTTCAAGTTTTTGTTTCTTTTATCTATTACTATTTTATGAGCTAAAAAGTGTTGTTTAGCTACTTGTTTAAAACCCTCCCAAGAGATATGTATCGTATCTAGCCATTTAAAAGCTATATACAGTTTCATTAGTAGGAAAATTGTTAAAAGTGTATTTGCTTGTTTTCTTGGGATGTTGGGTGGGAGAATGTGTAACAGAGTGAATTCCCAAGTTAATGTTGATGTTTGATAACCCGTTTTTTGTAATTGTACCTTGAGAGAGTTCCAGAGTTTATAGACACATTTACAGCTCCAAAATACATGGATTAATTCAGCTATCTGGTCCTTACAGTGTGGGCAGAAAGGTGATTTTGATGTGTTAAATTTGTGTAGGATTGCAGGTGTAAAATAAGCATTATTACTGATCATGAGCTGAGTGTATGCTAACTTTTTGAGGGGTAGAATCTTCAGTGTTAGATTGATTGCCTGGCTTATTTGCTGATCATCTATGGATGGTTTAATTTTTCTCCAGTAGTTAGAGAAGAGGAGGTCCTTCTGGTATTTGATTTCATTTATCATTTTATATGAATTGTTAATAGTTTTCTTTGTTATGATAATAGTTTTCCAAAGCCTGCTACAAGTTTCTATGTCACTATTGGTCATAGTAATATTTTGGAGATAACTGGAACACAGTTCTTTGATTTGTCTTAGGATTATTATGTGTGATTTAGGGAGGTTTAAGTTGGTCCTCATTTCTTGTATTGAACAGTTAAGGTAGGGATAGATATCTTGGATTGTTTTATCTTTCATTCTGGGAAAAGGGACTAAGTCCAGCATCTTATTGTTTATTTTTAAATTTGGGTTTTTATGAAGGGGTTGCAGTATTGTCATGGCATGTCTAAGGTTCAAGAATTGAAAGAGTTTTTGCGCTAGGTTGATAGAATGTTTTAAGGGCTCTATAATGTTATAAGTTTGTATTTCTTTCTGCTTCAGGAATGGAAGTGCTTTGGGATTGAAACCTAGAGCTTTAATATATCTATAATATATTGTCACCCAGAGAGGAGACCAATTTTCCATTGACGGGTTATGTTCAGCTATTCCCAACATTCGGTTAGTGTTAATGATCGAGTAGTACATTTTAAAATCTGGTAGATTTAGTCCTCCTTTGCTTTTGGGGAGTGTTAATTTTGGATAGGAGATTCTGGTTTTATTGGGTTCCCATATAAATTTTGCTAGGAAGGTATGAATTTGTTTGAAGAATTTATTATGTATTGTTGTCTGTGATGTCATGAATATATACATTAGTCTAGGTAAAATGTTCATTTTGATTATTGATACTTTGGCCAAGAATGGTAGTTTTAGGTTGTTCCATCTTTTGCAGTCTTGCATTATATTTTGCCATTTAAGGTTTATATTGTGTTGGTAGAAGTCTTTATTACTCTGGAAAAAGGTGATTCCCAGGTATTTAGTTTCTTCTTTTATTTTTATTGTGTTTAACAATGGTATTAGTGAGATGAGTTTGGGTGTTTTTAGGGGAAAAATATTAGTTTTATTAAGGTTTAGTTTGTAGTTAGACATAGTCGAGAAATGTTCAATTGCAGCTATTATTTTGTTTATATCTGAATTTGGTGTAGTGCAGTATATGTTCAGATCATCTGCAAATGCAATGAGGTATATTTTGAAGTTGTGTATTGATGGAGGATTGTGATATGTATTTTGTTTAATGTATAGAAAGAGTGGTTCTAGGTATAGGTTAAACAGGAAGGGTGATAGTGGGCATCCTTGTCTTGTTCCATTTTTTATTAGGATCCTATTTGACCAAGTTTTATTTATATACAGAGATGTGTATGGGCTGCTATAGAGAATTTGGATGATCTGAATGAAGTTATTGGGTATGTTAAAGTAGGGTAGTGTTTGGAGTAAGAATTCTAGATTAACCCTATCAAATGCCTTGTGGGCATCCACTACCATTGTGTAGATGTTGATATTGTATCGGTTTGCGTAGGATATTAGTGCATCTAATGTTAATGTATTGTCACTAGTCTGTCTATGTGGTGTAAAACCGGATTGTTCTGGGGAGAGGATTTTTTCTATCAGATTTTTCATTCTGTTTGCAAGTATAGAGGTAAATATTTTAGTATCTATATTTAAGAGGGAGATGGGTCTGTAGCTGTTGGGGTTTTTGGGGTCTGTGTGTTCTTTTAATATAAATATAGTTTTAGAGGCATTAAAGTGGATATCATTTATTTTATAGTTTATTATGTAATTCAGTGTATAGTATAGTAGTTTGGCTATCAAGGGGGAAAATGCTTTGTAAAATTCTGATGTGAGTCCATCCGGACCCGGAGCCTTATGCACTTTTAAGTGTTTGATTGTTGTAATAATTTCACTGATGGATATTGTCTCAGTTAGTTTTTTTTGTTGGTCTAAATTGAGTTTAGGGAATTTCAGTTTTTGAAGAAAAAGAGTTCTATCTTCCTTTGAGGTTTGTAGTATTTGTGCTCCATATATTTGAGAGTATATTTGTTCAAATGTTTTAATAATGTCTTCATTTTTTCTGTAGTTTTTTGTCTCTGTAGTTTATTTCTGATATATTGGAGGCATTTTTGTGCTGGCAGATTATTCTGGCCAGAACTCTAGATGGTATTTGAGCTTCTTCTGCATACGTGGCTAACATTCTGGCTTCATAGAAAGATAGGTTCATGGTTTCTAACATATATAGATCCCTTTGCAGTTTTAAAAGTTCTGCTTCTGTTTGGTTCTTAGGGTTATTTATTAGTTTTTTTTCAAGATGCTCTATTTTCCCTTTCAGTATATGCTCCTCTTTCAGTTGTATTTTTTTATAGTATGCTGCTTTTTTGATAAACAGTCCTCTGATTTGTGCTTTGGTTGCAGCCCATTCTATGTCAGTTGATACTTGGGAGTTAGTGATATTTGTAAGAGCTATTTTTAGTATTGCTTCTGTTTCTTTTATTACATCCATTTTGGAAAGTAAATTAGGGTTTAATGACCAATTATGACCCCTATTCTCTAAATATATCTTTTTGTCCCAGTTAATGTTCAGTGTGATTTTGGAGTGATCTGAAAAGAACCTGGTATGTATAGTTATTGTTGGGTCCATGTTAATGAATATGTCAGAGATTAAGAAGAAGTCTATCCTTGACCACATTTTGTGGCATTGTGAATAGAATGTGAATTTCCCTGTTTTATCTGCACTGTTCCCATGTTTAAAAAGGTCATATAGTTTGAAATCTTGTTTGAGTTCATTAAGGGCTAATGTGGCTTGTTTATTATGTGATTTGGTCAGATTAGATTTATCCTTTTCTGGGTTTTGATATGTATTCCAGTCACCTCCAATCACTAGGTAGTGATATTTAAATTGGTTTAAGGTTGGGTATAATGACATAAAAAAGTGTTGTTGGTTATTACAGGGTGCGTAAACATTAAGTTCCATTATAGGTTTTGGTATTGTAGGACTATTAAATGTTACATAGCACCGTCTTTCCTCCTTGTCAGCTTTGGTTTTAAGTATTTTTCCTTAAATTGATTTTTAATTATTATGGCAGCCCCAGCACTGTTTGTTTTCCCCTCTGAAGCTATGATTTGACTTATCCATTTCTTTCTGCTAATTTCTGCCCATTGATCTGCAGTCAAGTGCATTTCTTGTATTAGTATGAGGTTGGGTGTGGTTTTTAATGTAAGGTGTAAGAATAGTTTTCTTTTCTTCTTGTTTTGGAGCCCTTTAACATTCCATGATTCTATTTCCCACATTTATTTATTAGGTGTATTCCTTAGATATGCCATGTATATTAGTTTTGTTTTGTTAGTTTTGTATGTGTTACTGTGTGATGGTTTAGGAAAGCATCTATTTATCCCGTCCCTACACTGTGCCTAACCACTATATCCTGGACCAGGAATAATCAGGGGGTGAAGGTTCATTATATGGTTTACCTTTACGTCTAATCTTGGAATGTGTTTTCTTTTTAGATATAGATTTACTCCATAGTATCCCCCCCTGTGTTACTATAAACAATGTGGACAAAGCTGAACAAACTAGTTCCCTCAACAAACACGGCTACTTAATATCCCTAGCCTCTTCCAACATATTATTTATACAGTGATGGTATTGCATTTAAGGTACAGCATGTATTGTTTTTGTCTTGTGACTAATTCTTTCTAATAGTATTTTTAAAACAGCATATTAATATACATTCCTCAGTAAATTATAGCAATATGTGTACTATAGTAATATTGTTAAACAATCAATCTTGTCATTTTTACATTTTTCTTTCATTTGACTTCTTTTTCCTCCCCTTTACTTATTCAGGTTTCGGCCTTCTTTGGTGCCTATAGTTATGTTTTTCCACATCAATCTGTGTGGGTTATAAAATATATACGTGGCACCTATTTAACAGAAGTAGGAAGTATAGAGAGTAAAAAAAAAAACAAAAAAAAACAGCTTAGCCAAACAGTCCTTCTGCTATAGTTGACATATTAAGGCTATATTTACATTATCCCAGGATTGTTAGGTTATTTTACTAATTTCCTGAGATTACTTCTCTCCAGGATCTTTTAACACATTTCTAGTATTTACATAAAACATTTAACAATTTTTCCCTTTTTTCCCAATATTAATCTATGAGCTAGCATAATTCTGACAGTTTATTTCTTGCCTATTATTTAAGGCTGGAGTTTCATTCACCTACACAGTACTGGGTGTACTGTTTTAGTGAATGGTTCAGTTCAACAGTACCTTATTTCTTCAAGGTTTTGCTTGCAGGTTGGTTGACACCTATGGTGCAGCGTTCTTCTTTTAGCTGGTGCAGATCAATTTTCATTTTTCAGGCAGTAAAATCCTTTGAAGCTTGCTGAAATCCATTTTGTCTGACTGTTCTTAAAGAATCCCTCAAAAGTCTATGGGGACTGAATTTGCAAGCCACTATCCAAGATGGGAACTTCCTTCCTATATTCGTGCATCAGAAACAGCAGTTCATTTTTGGTTCCTACCCAGGCTGTACTTCCTTTTCCTGTGTTCCTCATGGCTCACATCAATGATTTAAGGGCCTAGACAGCAAGGGGAAGATTTCAGAGTTGGATCCCAGCTAGAGTGCTCGTGAATGGGGTTGTTTTTTCATCCAATGGTCCTTTATCTTTTTTTGTGGATTTATTTCACTTCTGAAGGTGGAATTTGCTTGAAAACAGCCAGGAATGTCTCTATTGCTTCTTTGGGGTTAGCAACCATGTATTTAACCTCTTTGATGTAAAAGATTAACTGATTTGGATATTTCATCTTAAATTTGATTTTTTTTTCTATTAGGAGCCTGCAGTATGGAGATAGTATTTGTCTTGCTTGTCTTATTTGTATTGGGAGGTCTTGAGCAAAGGAGATTTTATTATTATTCCAGGTGAGTGTGCCTTTTTCCTTTGCTGCCAGTATGATTTTATTTACATCTTGGTAGTTTAATATTTTAATATAGACAGGTCTTGGTTTCAGTGATGTTTGCATTTCCCTCAGGGCTCTGTGGGCTCTCTCTATTGTTATTTGCTGCATTTCTTCAGATTCCTCTAGGAGGGAATTTATTATTTGCTTGATTGTTGGTATTAGATTGTTATGAAGTACAGTTTCAGGTATTCCTCTGATGATGATATTGTTCCTTCGAGATCTTGCTTCCAGGTCTGTTAATTTTGCTTGTAAGTTTTGTATTTCTTTGTCATGGGCATCAGTTTTTTGAGAAATAGAGTCTATTTTTATTTCATGTTCTATTATTTTGGACTCAGATTTTTCCATTCTGGATATTATTTGGCAGAATGAGTCACCAAAGGTTTGAAATTGTAATGATAAGTCCTTTAATGCTTGCTGGATAGGTAACAAGGCAGATTTTATGTCTTCCAGATTAGCTGGCTGGTCTGTCTTGGATTTATTTGTATTTTTAGAATTGTCAGTTTGTTTAGTTGTCTTTTGTCTTTTTGAAGTTGTGTCTTTCTCAGGCGAGGCTAGTACTGAGAATTTGGTCTTAGTTGTTGTTGTTTCCATATTATTTTCCTCTTTTGACATCTTGCTGTATAGTGTTTTACCAATCTTGCAGTCAGATGCAGGGCCTTAGTAGCACATTGCTTAAGCTGTTATTCAGAAATCTTAGTTAATCCTGCTGTTTCTGAGCTGAATCTGTTACTTTTTCTTCCTCTTTTGTTTGCTGGATGATATTAGCAGTAAATATCTACAGTTATTTCTGTATTATTAATTCTGCATTGCCTTCTGGGTTTGTTTTAATCCAGGGTATATCGAGACCTAGGTGATAGCAGTGCTCACAGAACAGTGGCCATTTTGAACCCACAAGGAGCTTTATTTTAACTCTGCAGTTCATCTTAGGTGACATCTTGGGTGAGTCATAGCTTTCTTTGTCAATCTTTGATTTGTAATCACTTACATTTGAGGCATGAGGCTCACTGGACGCTGTCTCTTCAGAGTGTATTCTAAAACCTACTAACAGTAAATAAATAACAAAAAGACACTGTAGACCAAATAATCCAAATTACATGGTCCACTGATCCCAGCATATTAACGGGGGCACTCGTTTAAACTGAAGGGGAAAAATGCAATGTACCACAGTTCAGAGTGTATTTGTCATATCACAGGAGAAAATGCCAAACACATGTAGACCACTCTAAAGTTTTTCAGAGTTAGACAATCACTGCCAAACAGGGGCATCTGTATTGACAAATTCTGTGGGTGTGGTGGACCTCTGTTCACCCTGCCACCTGTGCTAGTGTATGCCTCTGTTATGCATACCTTCCTACTGAAGAGCTCCTTTGGGAGTTCTGCATTTGTCTGTAGAATATTATCTGTGTATCCACAGTAGATGTTATGTTTATTGGGTGATGTGTGCATTTGTGCAACACTTGATAAGCACAATGGGCTGGATGTATGAATGGCTATTTTCCACGTTGCTACTGTGTGCACATTGAGCTGAGCACATGATGGTGTGCTATTTTGTACTCATTAAATGGGTCTACACATCATGTAGAGCCTCCAAAGAAGATAAACAGCACAGTATGCTAATTAAAGCATAAGCAACTGAATTACATGCTAATTAACCAGTACAAGATGGTGGAGCCATTCAGGAAGCTACAAAGTAACCATGTTGAGATGGTGAAGCCCTTCGCCATGAACACCAAAACCTATTGGAATACAGCCACCATCACACTTAGAAATAAAAAGCAATGTTAGGAGCTGCTGCTACTGCTGGCCTCTTGCACATGTATGTGCAACAGGCTCTAACCTATGCGGCCACTGCTGCTGATAGGCCTTGTACAAGGAGAAGAAGCATGTTCAGATCCTGTTTAACATATCAAGGACGGCATGATATTGCATTTCACAAGACGTCCTAAAGTCACTTACATACAGGCCTCTTTGAAGTATGTCTCCATTCATACTGAAGGCAGTTTATCTGTAATGAACATTGTTGAAAGGGAGTTCTCCTGTAACAATGACATAATCAGCTTGACTGAGATTTGTGCATTATTTCTTCCTCATGCTTGATTCCCACATTGGTCAACTAACTTTTTCCAGTGTATGATTCCAGGAAGTTACGTGCAGAGTCATTCTATGTAACCTCCATAACAACAAGGACAACAATTAAAGCTATTAAGCCTGCCAGTGTTGAGCATCTGAAAAAGACAGAATAGGTTGAGAACCACACATGGCAAATTTGACTGCCATGTTTCACACTATCAATGCTGTTTAATAAAATAACCTCTTGTTTGCTTGCAAATGCCTATCTGTGCTTTCCATTACGCAAATAATGCAGTTAACATATTTTTGCATATTTGTGCAGTACCTGTTAAATGTGAGATTGTAATTTGGTGCGACTTTATATTTAGAGTTACTATTTGACCTCTGCAGGCATGGCCAGTTTGGGAGATGATGGTGCTAAATTTAGACCATGGGGGATTGTTAAAGAGTTGAGAATTTTTGTGGCACTCCTTGTGAAGTGCTACAGCCATACACTACTGCAGGGGGACTATATTGAGTTTCAGAGTAACACTGTGGCTTGGAACAGAGTAGCCAATGCTGTCTTCAGTGCAAGTGGCATCCTATGCACAGGAAAGAACTGTCATCATCACTGTAGTGACCTGAACCAGTGCAAAAAGGACCTGCTTTGCCAATGAGAGGAGGAGTTTAGGACTGCTAACTTCCTCAGTCGTGTAGGTTTACTGGCCCATCTGTATTACATGATATGAAATACAGTGCCCAAGTCCAGAATGCTATCTCCCCTTGTAGGGAATAAGACAAACTGGTCTAGTGTGTTAGAAACTGATGAAATCAAGGAATCATTGAGTGAGTGCATTAGTGCAGGAATAGTTCACCCAGTCTATGGTGGGGTAGTTGAAGTCACCAAAGATCAGGGTGTTAGAGGTACCTTGATGAAGTCAAGTTGATCCAGGTAAGATGAGTGGGTAGCCTGAGTCATGGAGTAACTTGTATGGGTGTCTTTCCAACTGTCACTTGCACCTGGAGTAGCTCCAGTGCATCATGCTGGCAAACCAGTCAGGAGAATGTGTGGAAAGAGGTGTAGCCTAGAAAGGGATGGGTGCTCTCCACAGCCCTGAACCAAGTTTCCATGACTGCCCAGACATCGGCATCTTCCAGTGCAAGGAGATCCTCCAGTGAGTCAGTATCAGTTATTCATATTTACATACCATCATCATAAACTGATGATCTATGAATGATTCATTGTCCATATTGTGTTTCTCAAATGTGTGTGTCTTATATACACAAGACAGGTAGGTACATGTCACTTTCAGTTCTGCAGTATATATTAATGACAACATAGCTGATATAAGTCAGCAGTATGTCTGTATTATTGATCATAACATTGTACTTACACTGCCATGTCAATAAATATGGATTTGCACAAAACATTCAGCATCACAATGTCTTCTCAGACACTGCTTTGTAAAGACTGTATTGAAGACTGATGCTGTCATTTGAATGGATTGTCAATCCACCACAGTTGTAGTGAAGCACCTTGTCAAGACTGAGGACATTAGACAAAGTAAAGTACGTTGTTGCCTAAATAAGGCATGTCTTCCAATATGGGACTATATCCACATTGGACAAAATTGTTTTTCTACCATCACAGTGACAACAGCAGTGGGCTACAGATGTGTTTGGGTATACCTAACATTAGGCAGGAGTGCCTTACACAAGGTTATTACATATGTCACAGTCTGTTCCCACATTCATAATGCTGCACACACTTACATATGGGATGCATAACTATTAGAATATTGAAGTGCTTAATTCCCTTCAAGGGTGATCCTTCTAGTGCATGAGGTAGGCCTATTTCTGTAGCATAGACAGTTAATACACAGGGCAGTGGTAACAATGATATAATAGATTTGAGTCTTACAAAAGAAGATTGTGGCTTCTGAGCCATTACTATTTCCCAACATGTTATATTGATGGAATGCACACTGTGCAAATATCCCATAATGTATATACTGTCCTTACAGACTGTCATCTCAAGTCAGCATGTCAATGACATTCATATGCCATGTCATTCACCTCTGTTACAATGATAATTTGTGTAATTGTCACATCCTATAATATCATGTCTGCTTTTATTTACCTATATTTGATCAGGAAGTGTGACCATTAATTAGTATGACATACTTATTGCAAAATGTTGTTATTACAAAATTTGTTTTGTGACATAAGCACATTCACATTAATTATCTTACTATAATTTGCACATCTACCCTCCCCTCATATATTTCTGTACACATCTCTGATTCCTGTCTACATTGTCCTCAGTGCACTTCCTCTCTGGTAACACATGTATTTTACTTGCCCTTGTCATTTCCCCTCCCACTTACTTATTTCTGTATTCATATGTCTCATGTATGTGCACAGTGCACTCAGTACACTTTCCCTGCCTGTGTATAGCATACATTATTTGCCTTAAGTATCTCTTTCTGCTGCCCATGTGAGCACACTTAACAGGTTTGCCCATATGCAAACTTGTTTGTTTACTGTGTCTGCTTGTGCTGCTCAACATATTTTCCAGGCCACCAGCTCTGTTGCTGGCCATGAAAACTTGTTTATATTTGTGTCAGCATGATGAGCAGCATGCATATTCGATTAGCATTGCTGCTCATCACACTCACATGTAAACATCATGTAGGCTTTGAGCGACACCCACAAGATTGTTAATGAATCCATGCCAATGTCTTGTAACTTACATACAAATGTTGCTGATGCATATTCCTTGCAGTGGAGCATAGACACCTCATATGCTCGGGTATGTATGGGAAGTCGTCTGACACTGTGATTTCAATACTTGCTGACAATGCAGAAGCTGAATTACATGTTACCTAAGTGAGCCAATTTAATTTTGGCAGAAGTGCATCTACATGACTATGCTTCCTATCTGTGTTTGAATAACAGTGCATATTATTACATACTGTATGATTCTGTTAGGGTTTATCCAGCATTTTCACAGCACTGATAGAAGCTTTCAGGTGATACATATGTGGCCCCCATTACTATTGCTGTGTTATTCCTGGCCATGTGTCCTGGCACAGTGCTTATAAATCAGCTTTGCCTTCTCTGTGCTGAACTGTTGCTGCGCAGTACTGAGGACATGTCTTCTCATATGCTGTCTAACAGTGTACATTTATAATGCCACTATCCTTACTGTGTGATCATTGGCAAATTTTCTGACACATGCATGCATGTGCCTTTGTATGTGTACATCCACTGGCAGATTAACATTTCTTTATCTGCCCATGTTCTGCAAATACTATGGTCCACCATGCATCCCATGTTGACACGTTACATAACAGCATGTGCCCTCACACACACACACACACACACACACACACACACACACACACACACACACACACACACACACACACATGTCTGTGTGTGTGTGTGTGTGTGTGTGTGTGTGTGTCCTTCCACCAGTACTCCTGCAGGTGTGCAAGTGAGATTCTCACAGCAGAACTGTAGCACATGAGCATTATACATCTTAACTGTCCAGATTTTCACACAATATCCAGATTTTGGCCTCATATTTTTGGTCCATTTTTCATAACATTGTGGTTTTCTGGCAAATTAGTGGTAAATCATTAAAGATTGAAGTATGAAAATAATAACAGATATTTGAGTTTCACACTTCATATCCTTTAGAAAATTCAAGTTAATGTAAAACCCATTATTCTATCAACTTTCTAACTTTGTAACAGCGATATTTAAAAATTATCCTTATTTTTGGGCATTTGCCCACTTTTATTTCTGGCTTTGTCCAGATTTCTTGATCTAAGAGGTTGAAAGGTATGATGAGTATGGAAAGGCCAACTGCATGACAACTGCTATACATTGCTGACACTTATGCCATATAGTGTCTATCCTTACTGCCATGTCCAGTACTTCTGCACTAACATGCTGCCTTGATCAGTGTGGCATATACTCCAGTTGTTGTCTAAAGTCTTAAATGTTCACCTTACATGACAATCTGACCACAGTGGACATGATACATGCCCTTCATTTATGTTTCATTTTTGTTGCATATATTCTGGACAGCTGAGGACACCTATTTAAGACAGGTATGGCAGATTAATATTGGCATCCGTGGTTTACCATTTTCAAACCTGTGTCCTCACTAGTGCATCTGCAATTTACATGACCAACCTGTGTGCCTTTATCCTTGTGCTGGATCGAGCTGCATGTTCCCCCTGGTGAATACCTCACTATGGTGTGTACTGCTAAGTTGAGAACATTTCTATGCCAGTACAGGCTGTGTTGTTTGTTCTGTAACAAACTGCCCAGCTGTTCTTGCATACAACCACTTCCTTGTGCAAGGAATAGTGGATATTAAGTACTACATGGACAAGTCTCTTGCTTGCCTGGCCTGTGTTTACTGTCATAATTCTTTATTCTACCATCTTGCATACACATTCCATTTGTAGTGGTCATGCTCCCTGGTGTTGAACCCAGTGCTGCTGAGTTGGTCATGTCACCAAATTTCTCCAGTATGCTGGCACTTTAATGATTAGGTCCACCTCTTGTGTGTGTTCTTTGATTCTTTTCAATCTTTGCTGCTGTAGTGTCTACTTGTGGTGGGCACCTGTGTCCTGTGTGGTGTGTCTCTTTGTCCTTGTCCCATGTTGTTTTATGTTTTATGTCCCTCTCATTCCCTTGTGCCCTATGCCTAACCTTTCCTTCCTTTCTCCAAAAAAAAAAAAATACTCATGCCCCTCTGATCACTCGTGTAACCGTTCTTTTCTTTTCACTTTTCTATACAATGCTGCTCCTCATTTTGCTTTTACTGTTTCCGTATCTCCTCCATTCCTAGAGATGTGTGCATTCCAGCTGCTTCACACACATGTTCTACTCTGCCAATAATTTAGATGCTTTATTCACAATGTATCTGCATATGTATATATTTTATTATGTGGTGACAGTCACAGACATTGATTACTTTATTTATTTTATTTTACATTTGTTAACCGGGAAAGTCCAACTGGATCCATATCCATTTTCAGTGGAGGCCCGGGGAGAAAAGCCCCAGAAATACAGTATATACTAAACAAATACAACTAATAAGTATAATACTAACAGCTCACATAATAAAGAATATATACAAAGATAACAAGAGAAAAAAATTGCATTAAGTTGGGAAGTATGGAAAAAGAAACAATATACTAAAAATCATATAAATGTATCTGTGAATTTTTTTAATGTAAGTTGTAATATGTGATATGCTGTAATAATGCATATTCATGTAAGTTGTAAAATGTGATATGCTGTAATAATGCATATTCATGTAAGTTGTAATATGTAATATGCTGTAATAATGCATATTCATGTAGTTGTAATATGTGATATGCTGTAATAATGCATATTCATGTAAGTTGTAATATGTGATATGCTGTAATAATGCATATTCATGCACACTTGTCTGTTATCAACTGGGCCCTTTGTTTTTGTCCATTTACCTACCTCCACTACTCATTACATTATCAGACATGGTGCTCTGTACCCAGATATTTTCCCCAGTTCCTCCTGCATTTCACAGACTGTGTTTGTGGATATGATAATGATGCTGCTTATATATATTTTGCCTGTCATAAGTATCAGCATTGTATGTTAAACAGTTTTGCTCACTTTTCCAATGCCACACAGTTATTTTGAAGTCTAGTTCACTAGCATAAAGAAAAATCCTTCACACTGTTAAGAACCACATTGTATATCATTAATAGGGGAAAAGTGATTTAAGAAAATAGCTCCAGCAAATTTAAATAATTTGCCAACTGAGATCAGAAAGGGCGGCAGGTTAACAGCATAACTAAAGATACTAATAACCATAACTGCTTAGAACCATAACTGCTTAGAGATATAGGGTAATAAGACCTTTACAACAAGTGGCCAGTAATGGGCACTTCTTTATTTTAGCTACTTTTGCTTACACATATATTTTAAAATATATTTAAGATTTGTGGAGAAAGACCTCCTATAGCTTTCATATAACCAATCTTATTAAATCAGTACTAGATCTATATCTATTCAGTCATAAAACTGTCAAAAATTAAAACTTCCTGCATCCTTTTACAAGTGATACTAATTTACTAAACTTGTTCTCTGTTGTCCCTCCTCTTGATCTCAAAATATGACTCAGCTGAGATACACTAACTCACTAACACTAGAAATATTGCAAATGTTGTTCTATGACTTGTCCCTTATGGTTTGTGCTAAACTTTAGCTGAAGAACTCCAAGTTTTGAAGTTTCTTTCTGGTCTAACTGTTGATAATAATGTCAGATTGTAAACTAAGACCTGCTAGGGATGTCACATCACTTACATTTAATACCAAAAGATTAACTGCAAACCAGTGATCTGTGAACTATTCTGTTTTTAAGGTCCATCAAATGTAACACTGCAAAAATCTTAAACACTTAAACACCTTTTTACTCACACCACAGCTGAAAATGAGTCTTGTACCAGCAAGAACACCCCATAAGCAAATTAAATTAAGTAGATACACATGTAAGTGAATATACATTCACTCTGTAAAATAAACAAAATAAAAAAGAAACAACCAAATAAACAAATAAATAAATTCACATTAAGCTTTTAGTAATGCGTGTTTAAAATCAACAGTTTTCCGATGTTATTGATAAACCTTTTTCCGCACACAGCCATAAAGCATAAAATATTACAGTTAATCTTAAGTTCTGGAATGTAACAATGTGGAATACATGATTATGACTGAAGAGAGAACAGTTCTGCAAGTAACCTTACTGTCACAGCACATGTTCGAACGATAACTGCCGAAATACCCTAAGCTATATGGGTTATGCTCTGCCAAAGATGTAATAGCTGGTCAGCCTCCAAAGCTTCATGGCACCTTCCATGCCCCCAAATCATTAGCCAGCTTAGCTTGAGCTGGCTAAAAGTTATGTTTGCGTGTCAAGCTCTTAAGAGTTTTATGCCAATAGATAGAGGGAGGTTAAAGCCCTGAGAAGGACAATGTTAGGAAAATAATAATAAAAAATGGCCACACCCTTTCATAAAGCAAACAACAAAAGCATACAAAAAACAAGACAGAGATGGAGGGCAGGAGCAGCTATTGAAACAGTGATAATTCAAACATGTACTGCTATTGTAACTTTATGGGTAGCCCAAACCATGGAACTAGCTGATTTTAAAGTTTTAATTGCATATGTATTGAGTATTGAATTTAAGCCAAATGACTACCTTATGTTGTTTTTTTTTTTTTCTCACTGTTAATATCTATCAGATTTTATGTCTCCCTGGGCCTCCACTGAAAAAGGGTTTTATGCCCAGACGGTCTCTGCAGGTAAACAAATAGAAAATAAAAATAAATATAATTATTTATACAACTGTACTATATTCTTCAATTGATTATTGCTGCAGTAGCCTAAGCTATATGGATAATGATGTGTCTGCTTTGGGATTTTTCTGATGACCAACACTGTTTGACTATTTTCTAGTTATTTATCATTTTGCCTGCTCATCTCCAGAATGCTCCAGCAACCTAGTTTCTGCCCCACTTCTTCACTTCTTTTAGACATTGACAATTCCCTGTCTCCCTGTTCTTCACTCTTCTATGTAATGCTCTTCCTATTTTAGTGTCTCTGCTGGCATATTTGTAGCAGTAATATGTGCATTCTTAACCTGCAGTGTGTTATTCACCACTCCTTTTTACTGGTCTGCTTAAAACTAAGTTTTCCTCTTTTCTTACTTTATTGTAAACTCTATCTCACTTTTTACTGTTTTTCTCAAGGTTTGTAGACTCTGAACTTAACTTTTTAGCATACTACCCATAAACATGTTTGCTCCCCACACTTCTACTCATACAAACAACACCAGAAACTACCTTACTGATTGTTTCTTTTCTACTTATTGCAGTTCTAACTGGGTACTACCTGCTCTATTTGCCCACACTCCATTCTCCTAACCTACCCCCAATTCCAACCACCCCTACTACACCTACATTAATAGGAGATCATTGGCATACCCCTACTCCAGTCTATCAAACACCATTCCCTAACAACCTTCCCACAAATTAGAAGCCCACAGTGAAAACATAGCCTATCAAAACTACTTAATCCTTCCATACAAGAAACTCAGCATCATGCATGTTCCTACTACACCTTGGTAACTTAACCATTCTGTCTCTGTTAACCAAATTTACCTCATGTCATATCAAACTAAATAAACCAATATCCTGTCATACCACCTCTCCCTCATATCCTCAAAAAATTAGCCATTACAACCTTTTCATGTCCTCAGCTATATTTAAACCACATCCAGTGAATACTCCCCCTTCATATTATTACCTCACAATCACTCCCCTAAAATCTCCATGACTTACAACAGATACAGAGTCAAAATCATCAAAACATTGTTTTTCACAGCATCTAAACTTTCACTAAGTGGGGACTTCCCAACCTAGGACCAACAACAACCCTGTATTAACAGCCTAACAACTACTCCCACATCATACTTAATCATCCCAGAAAGGCAACAGATCTATAGCTACCAAACATAAACATTGGAAGTTGTTCTTCTTTTGGCTTTTCCCGGCTAGGGGTCACCACAGCGGAACTCTGGTCTGCTAATGATTGGCAGTAGATTTTTTATGGGTGCCGGCAATTGTATATAAAAATCACTTCAAATTGAGACTATAGATAAAAATACCCCCAAATTTGACAATGCTGAAGTAATTTTTACCAAACTGGAAATTAACTCCAAAAAATATTAAACGTAATAGGAATCAACATTCCACCTACAAACAATATCTCCACACTTGAAAACTTACTGGATTGGACCTCCACTACACTCCCACAAGAAACTATCATAATGGGAGATTTCAACATTGATTGGTTTACCTGTAACTCTGAGAACCTCCAAAATTACATCAACCTCTATGGAGTCATACAAATTATACAATCTCCCACTAGAATTGACAAGTCATCCAAGAGGCACTCCATACTCATTTGGCTATTATTAAATCAACCAGTCCTATCCTATCAATACAGCTGTCTTCCAGACAGCCTCAATGATCATGTACCAAGCTTTCTGCTAAGACACTGTATGTATCCTGCAAAATCCACTGCTTATAATCTAATTAAGAATAAATGAAACCTTAACTTCACGAATTTCATATCAGCACTTAAAAGCTGTAATTGTGCACCACTCAAAATACTAGGACTAGAGGAAGCTGTTAACTATTTTACCTCTACATTCCTAGATATTTCAAACCTGCACCCCCTCCTAGTTATATCAGAATTAAATCCAACTTTGTCTCTTGGCTAAACAAAAAAAAAAACAGGGCTCTACTGAAATCCAGGGATAAAGCCTGGGACCAGTGGCAAAAATTAGGTCTGCAGCCTCAAAACAAGTCTACCTCAAACTTAGAGATAAAGCAGAGATACTAGTTAAGCTAATTAAGCATTGAAACAACCCACAACATTTCTTGGCAGGTATTAATAACATCCTTTTTAAAGTTAGTACCCTCTCCACAACTACCACAAACATCTCATAAAACATAGCTACACAGTTCAACAAATAGTTTACCGAGTCCATCCTAGCCCTCTCCAGCTTTCAGAGCTCCTCCTCAATACTGATCCAACAAAATCACACAATAACAATAACACCTTTACCTTTCAACCAGTCTCCACAGCCACCATAAAAAACTGCTTCTAAAATTAAAATGCACATTAGCTCCAGATAAACTTCAAGCTAAATTTCTTAAATTTGCAGCTGAAGCCATAGTCTACCCTGTAACCATCCTCATTAGCAGATATATATCTGAAAATGTTGTTCCAGAGATTTGGAAAATCTGTCATATTATTCCACTACACAAAGGGGTACATTTACAGAAAGTGACCAATTACTGTCTTCTTCTTCTTCTTTCAGCTGCTCCCATTAGCAGTCGCCACAGCGGATCATCTGTTTCCATTTCTTCCTGTCCTCTGCATCTTACTCTGTCACACCCACCACCTGCATGTCCTCTCTCATCACACCCATAAACCTTATCTTATGCCTTCCTCTTTTCCTGTTACCTGGTAGCTTCATCCTTAACATATTTTCCCAATATACTCTGCATCCCTCCTCAGCACATGTCCAAACGAACATAATCTTGCCTCTCTGGCTTTGTCTCCAAACCTTCCAACCTGGGCTGACCCTCTAATATACTTATTCCTAATCCTGTCCACCCTCATCACACCCAGTGCAAATCTTAACATCTTTAACTTTGCCACATCTAGCTCTGAATCCTGCCTTTTTGTCAGTGCCACTGTCTCCAACCCATATAACATAGCTGGTCTCACTACCCTCTTGTAGACCTTCCCTTTCACTCTTACTGGTACTCGTCTGTCACAAATCACTCCTGACACTCTTCTCCACCCATGCCATCCTGCCTGCACTCTCTTCTTCACCTCTCTTCCACACTCACCATTAATCTGAACTGTTGATCCCAAGTATTTAAACTCATCCACCTTCACCACCTCTACTCCCTGCATCCTCACCATTCCTCTATCCTCCCTCTCATTCACAGACATATAGTCTGTCTTAGTCCTGCTGACCTTCATTCCTCTTCTCTCTAGATCATATTTCCACCTCTCCAGGGTCTCCTCCACCTGTTTCCTACTCTCACTACAGATCACAATGTCATCTGCAAACATCATAGTCCACGGGGACTCCTGTCTGATCTTGTCTGTCAACCTGTCCATTACCATTGCAAATAAGAAAGGGCTCAGAGCTGATCCTTGATTTAATCCCACCTCCACCTTAAATGCATCCGTCACTCCCACCGCAGACCTCAACACTGTCACACTACCCTCGTGCATATCCTGCACCACTCTTACATACGACCAATTACTGTACCATTACAATTTTATCCCCTCCATATGAAATTCTAGAAAGATGTAGACATACTCAAATTATGGAATACTTACATACTCACAAACTTCTATCTGATACCCAACATGGCTTTCATCCCTTTCACAGCACTACCACTGCTCTAATGTCTTTCACTAATACTGTAAACCAACACAGAAATAATGGTAGATTTGTGTCTGCTATCTTATTGGCCTCTCAAAAGTCTTTGACCTGATCTCACATAGTAAACTAATTAATGTTATATCTGATCTGAATCTAAGTTAATTCTATTACCTGCTTCCAAAGCTATCTATCCAGTTGCCAGCAGTCAGTTCAATGGCCAAATATCCTCTCCAATCTACTTCCTGTGACCCTAGGAGTTCACCAATGTTCCATCCTAGCACCCCTACTGTTCTCCCTATTCACAAACAAACTACATACTTCTACACTACATGCTTTTATCATCCCATAGACAGAAGATTCCATGCTAATTGCAGCTCCTTCCTTACTGCAATTTCACTCGCAAACACAAGATTCGTTTTCTTCAGTTGAAGCTTGGCTTACCAATTCCCATCTAATTTTGGATTCCAACAAAGCAAAACTTCTTCTTTTCCAACCTACTAGATCCACTGTACCACAACTATCATTTAATATTCTGTCCAGGAACAAGATCAGTATCTCACCTATAAACCACACCAAACTTCTAGGAGTAAAGATAGACAACAATTTGTGATTTGATATCCACTTCGCCCCGGCCATAAAAAAGTACGTAAAAACTTGGAACTCTATATAGAAATAAGCAGTTTCTTACAAAAATCTCAATAGCCACCATTGCACATACACACCTCATCTCAATACTCCTCTATGCCTCTCCAATACTTATTAATCTTAGAAAGACAGACTTGGATTAACTGGACTCCAGTTACAACAAAATGGCAAGGTTTGCCACAGATTCTCCTTATAGGTCACATCACTGTATAGCACTAAAACAACTAAACTGGCTGCAATTACTTTAGCTCTTACTCTTTAACTAACTCTCTATAGCCCATAAAATACTGAATCAGCCAGAAAAAAAAAACTGTACTTCAAAATCGTCTACATCCCCACTCCAGTAATAGGACCCTCTACTCCAATAATAAATTCCTACTAGATGTAACTAAAGACAACAATGCCTCAGGTGAATCACTCTTCTCCAATTTCATACCTAAAAAATGGAACACATTACCTAACAATACATCATCTACTACTTCCCCAGTACAGTTTAAAAAAAAATACTGAAAACACACCTAATGAATACCAGGCTTTGTTTTTGTACTAATCCTGGATAACCCAACCGTTACTTACTAACCTAACTATACTCTAATCTCAGGTACCACACTTCTACTATCAATAATAATAACAATAGCTCCCAGCCAACTATATCATATCCTTAATACTACAGTAGAACCTCTGTAAGTTGATCACCCAAGGGACTGTAACAAACTGGTCAACATACAAAGGTTGTCAACATAGGGAACTAGGCCTACTGTACTGATACATACATATACTTTACTTTCTTGTCCAGCTTTTATTAGAGAATATTATATGAAATCATACATGATCAAAACATAGTAAAATCATACTTACAGTCTTCTTCTTCTTTCGGCTTTTCCCGGTTAGGGGTTGCCACAGCAGATCACTGTCCGCTCATGATTGGCAGTGGAGTTTTACGGTGTCGATTTGCCAGCCCGGTGCCCAACCTTCCACAGAAGGCATACACATGCACGCACTCATGCCTAGGGCCAATTTAGTGTGTCCAATCCACCTACAGCATGTCTTTGGGATGTGGGAGGAAACTGGAGCACCTGGAGGAATCCCACGCGACCACAGGGAGGACATGCAGACTCTGCACAGAAGGCACCCCAGCCGAGGATCGAACCGGAGAACCTTTTGCTGTGAGGCAGTAACGCTAACTGCTGCACCACTGTGGCTGCCCTAAAATCATAAAATCCATAAATTTACTGTTTTTTCATGGTTTAATCATTCTTTCTGAAAAAAAGAGTCAATCTTGGCCTATTTCTTACTCTTATTACAAAAATAAGTGGAGAAAGCACTCTCAATGCTGGCTACACCACTTAGCATACCTGGGCATTTTTCCACAGTAAATGACTTCAACTGCAGTATCAGATGCCTGACATCCTCTTCTTGTGGAGTCTCTGCAATTTCTATGTCATCCTCACTTGCTTCTTCCATTTCATCAGCTGCATGCACTTTTATGCTGGTCTGTACTTGTCAATATTGCTTGGAAATTTGCTTCTCAGTCAGGTTCATTACAGGTTGCCACCTCATCATCCATTGCAACAAAACCTTCAAAATCTACTCCTTTGAATTCTGCCATGTGAGATAGACTGCCTGATGGGGCCAAAACATTCTGTACTTGGTTGTGACAAATCCAACTTTCTTGAAACACTCCTGTATTATTTCTGGCTGAACTTTATTCCAAGCAGAACTGATCCAGAGGACCGCACCCATAGCATTAACTAATGCAGTGGATGAAGTTGCTTCCACAGCAGACCACAGGTTTGTGTTTTAGTAGTGACTCACTGCAAGAGCTGGGCTTGATAGTGCATTTTAAATGTTTTGATGTTGCCTTGGTCAAGAGGTTGGATTTTTGAGGTCATGTTTGGAGGCAGAAATTTCAGTGTCATATTTGTGAGATGATTCACTTGCCTTTGGCCAGGACAGTTGTCTACTGTCAGTAGAATAGACCATTTCTTCTTCTTCATTTCTCAGTAAATACCCCCTTACTCACTCCTCAAATAGGGCACCAGTCATCCATGCACATTTGTTTGATCTCCAAGTGACAAGGAGCTCTTCGGGCTTTAGGTTTTTGAATGCACATGGCTTTGCTGATTTACCAATCACCAAGGGCTTTAGTTTCTATCCGGTTGAGCTAGCACAAAGCAAAATTGTGAAACATTCTTTGGAAAGTTTTCTGCTGTTACATTTGTCACCCTTCATGACGAGGCACCTGTCAGGCATCACCTTGAAAAAGAGTCTGCACTCATCAGCATTAAAGATGTCATCATCTTTGAAGCCTCTGGTGAAGTCTGGGAACTTTTTGATGAACTCTTCACAACTTCTACTGGAACTTCATTGGATTCACCACACAAGACTTTCTGGGAGAGCTCGTGTCACAGTTTAAATTTCTTGAGCCAACCACTTGATGTTTGGAAATCTGACACCCTGAACTCCTGTGTGAATTTTTTAGCAACTACTTGGATCATCAGCACAGATATTCAGGTGTTGCCCAACAGTATCACACCAACAGTCATGGAGGTGGTCTCTAACCTGCAGGACCAAAGGAAAAGATGAATGGTCCAAAGAACCAGCTTTGGCCACAGCAGAATCTCTCCCCTGCAGTTCAGGCAAAATGTTAGCCTGCTGTGGAGGCTACATTTCAATCTTCATTTTGTGGTTGGAAGAAGGTACACCCAAGGAACCAGTAGGTTGTTCCATGGTTAAGCCATGAAAGTGCATGATTACAGAGAAATAGTTGGTAAAATAGCTAAGTTGTAATAGAGTAGCTTCACCCAGTAAACAGAATAAAATGTTTTTTAAATACTTACCCTAGCCCCAAAAAATACAATACTACCAGTTTCTCTACAGAAAATGAAGTTTGAAATAATCTTAAGCAACCTTTTACCACAAAAGTAAAAAAGTAATGTTCCCATCTACAAATAAGCAAAAGACCCATAATGGTCAATAAAAAAACATTTTCCCTAGCTAAAATGTTTTACAGAAAAAAAGTACATTTTCCTTCACAAAAAAAAGTGGAAGTTTTTTTTTCCATGAAGGAAAGTTATCTGGCCAACAATGGAGCAGCATTAGCTGGTTATTGACTCTTGAAAGGCACACTCTTTTCAGTAGCAGGAAAGCTCAGTAGGGCTTGGCACCCAAACTTAAACAGAGGTCCACAACTTGAGGTGTTTTGCTGTATTGACCCAAATGTATCAACACAGATTTAAAAAGTAAAAAAGTCATGGACATTCAGGAGCCATGCAGCTGAAACATCAGATGTCCTTAAGAGATAATTTGCGTAGATCCCATGGACCTCCATTACAGGAGGATTAAAGTATCGTGCAGTGAAAACTGTAGCTTGTCTGAGTTTTTCCTGCAGTGTTTACATTTTTAGGATACAGATATCTGGAGAGAGATGTTTCAAGATTTACCTCAATGTAATATCATGTCATGTATTGTAGGTAGCCTGATACTGCAATATGACATCCGCACTCGTGCTCGTGTGTGGGCGTGTGCATGCCCATGTGTGCTTGTGTGCATGTGTGCATATGTGATAATATAAGAACTAAAATTAAATGTTTCAATGCCACAAGCCACATGACCCAACTCTCAAGAATTCTACAAGATAGTGAAATAACTTTACTAAAGTTAAGCACTTTTGCGAAAAATCAGGACTTCATCAGAATTGTCTTTACAACATATCACTAGTAGTTAAATGACTATACCATCACCTAGGTTTAAAGTGCATTTGCCCACTAAGATAAAAATAAATACAAATTAAATTATTTAAAATATAAGTAAAATACTTCTTAGGTTAAGTATAACAGTAACATAAACACTTGGCCTCAGTTGGCAGCTGGGCAGTTTTGTTTTTGGTGACAACTCAATGTTATTAGGTAGTCCATACTTAAGTTGTCCCCTAAAGTTAGCTTTCTTTTTCTTTCCTTCTTTCCATTTCATCTTGGTTTTTGATTCCCCTCCTCTATCTATTAGAATACACCTTGTTACTAGCATCAGACCATATGCAGAACAAAACACCTCTCTTACCTTCTAGCCTTCTAGTGATAGTACCCCTCTTAACTAAGTATACTAAGCTGTTAACACCCTCATTTGTCCACACTAACCCCACTAGATCTTTTTCCCTTTGGGCTCTTACCTCTACCCCAACATCCTGCTCCCCTACAAACTACATTGTCTCCTTCATGTGGAAACAAAGACTGAGACATTAGTCAACTGATAGTATGTTTTATCTTGTATTGGTCTTGTATTACTTGACTTATCTGCACCTTGGCTCTGTCCTCTCTGTTTGCCTTTGCTTTACTTGGGTTCACTCCGCTCCTCTACCCTACCCTGATTCCCACACACCCCTACTTTCATTACATTTATACACTCTCCTCCTTGATTCCACCCCTCCCATTCTCATCACTCCCAGCCGCTCCCAGCCATTCAGCAACCTTCACCTAAATTAATCAAAGCACTTCCTTCTTCTTCTTCTTCTTTTTCTTCTTCTTCTTCTTCCCTGACTCTTTACTCTGATTATAACAAGCACTCATACAATATATCCTCCATATTTCACAACCAAAACTATGCTACATATCTACCTACTATCCCTACTTTATTCCTACTTAACTCACCTCTTATCACCATACAGTTCTCTACAATAATTCAACTCAACTATCCTTTTAATGTAAATACTGCTCCCCACACACTTTATATCTCACCGTCTCTCTTTACCACTTCCCACATACATCTTTACAGAGTCAAAACTCTCTCCTTCCTACCCCCTCACTAAAAACTAAAGTAAAATGCTTCTGCCACTAATCTCTATATCCTCAACCTAAGAAACAAACATTACATCTCCTCCTAGCTGGTGATATTCACCCCAACCCTGGAACAGCCCCCCCCAATCACCCCTACCCACTTCCCTTCCAACCAATTGCTGCATCACACACAACCCTTCCAGATACAAACTACATTACCCTTAAAAGTCTAAACCCATACTCCATTAACATACAAAGCCTTCTGAATAAAACTACTGAACTACAATCCTGGACATCCCAACAATCTCCTCACATTTTAACCATAACTGAAACCCAGTTAAAACCCACCATATCCAATAATGAAATCCTACCCCCACATTACAATATATTTTGGTCAAATAGACCAAAGAAGAAAGGTGGTGTTGTTGTAGTTCTATACACCAACACACTAATCCCCCCTATAAATTCCACTTCCATATTTCCACCCAGCTGAAATACTTATACTCAACTGTCATTTAAATATCCAGAAAAGATTTGCCCTATCCTCAATCTGTATCCCCCAGGCAATAAATTTATAATCCTAGAAAACATACTAACATGGCTAACAGACAACATAGCTTATGAAACTACCATTCTAGGAGATGTTAACATTGACTGGTCAAAACGTACATCTCACTCACACACAATCACCACAAACCTCCATGATTTCATGCAGCTTATTACTTCCCCCACCCATATTAACAAAATCTCAAACTCCTCCTCAATTTTAGACTGGATTCTTACTACTGAGCCTATCCTATATTACAACCCCTGCATCTTACCAGACTCCCTAAGTGATAACCTCCACATCTACACCCAAAGATATTCTTCCCAAATATCTAGAATCCATATTTACAGTGACTGCCGTAAACTATCCTCCTTTGATGCTGAAACTCTTAATACAAAACTAGCTTCCATTAACTGGTCCTTCCTTCATCATCAACCCCTAAATAAAGCTGTTCTGGCCTTCAACCAAATCTTCCTTGACATACTAAATACTCCTGCTCTCCTAAGAAAAATAAGATCAAACGCTAACCCAGACTACCCCCCCGCCATTACATTTTCTATATCTCTCCTCCTTACCCACTTTGAAGTATAACAGCAATTCCTCACTCTTCCCCATCCTAGTATATTATTCCCAACATGCTATCACTGGGCATGCTCCTTACTACTTATTCATTCCTCTGTGAACTCTTATCTTCCCACCTCATACATAAACCTTTCTATTTCTTCCACTTTGACTATAATTACTTCCTCTTGTACTTACCCTCCAGATTTTTTCTCCTACTTCCCTGTCCTCTAAAATGTCACCATCTACCCTGTGTTTTACACCTTACATTACCTTTTTATTCACCTTTCATAACCTTTTTATAGCATTTCAAAGACACATTCTTACCCTTTATACTAATATTGAATGATCTATCCCTTTCTCTTGGTCATAATACTGCATTCTACCTTATTAACCTACTACTCACAATCTGTTTATTTTTAGTTTCTATATAACCTAAGCTGATGAAGAAATTTTTATTTACTTTACATATTGCATGTATCCTTTTTTGTATTGTGTTTTTTTGTATTGTCTTGATTTTATCTAGTTTAAAAGCGGAGCTTTTCTCCCCGGGCCTCTACTGAAAATAGACATATATCCAGTTGGACTAGCCCGGTCAACAAATGTAAAATAAATAAAACCATGCACCCTGGATAACCAAAGAGACTAGATCCCTCATGCACAAAAGAGGCAGCACCTGGAAAGCTTGGCTAAAAACAAATCTCCTACCATACCCAAAAAAATATAAGGAACTTAGGAACCTTACCAAAAGGCATATCCACCTATACAAGAAATATTTCTATAATACAGCACAACACAACCACTTGTCTAACCCAAAAAAAGTTCTGGTCAGCTATAAATAATATCCTTCACCCTGGTAACCCCTCAACCCCAAATACCTTCCCTAATAAATCTTCACTAGAAACAGCTACTTTACTGAATAGCTACTTCATTAATACAATTCACAAGCTTACAAACAAAGAATGACATTCTAACCCTCCAAATACCTCTCTGCCCCCCTCTCAGACTACAAACACACCTTTCTCTCTCGAACCTATTCTCACCTCCTTCATCAAATCCCTTCTCCTAAAAATTAAAACTTACTCACTCTCCACTGACAAACTAGTCCCCCCAGTTTCTTACACTAGCTGCCAAATCTATTGCCTTCCCTATCTTTATACTAATCAGTAGGTCTATCCTAGAAAGCACAGTACCTGACATCTGGAAATCATTCTACACTATTCTACTACACAAAGGTGCCAACTCCACTGACCCCTCAAATTTTAGATCAATAGCTATCCTTTCCCCACTCTCAAAAATTCTTGAAAAATGTATTCACTCTCAACTAATGAGTTATTTATCCAGGAAAACCTTCTAACACCTACCTAATATGGCTTTCAACCTCATCATAGCACTGCTACTGCCCCTATTTCTTTTATGCAAACTGTTGCTGTGGTTGTGTATCTTGTCTTTTCCCGGACCTATCCAAAGCATTCGATACTGTATCCCACTCTAAGTTACTAACAAAACTAACCCATCTTAATCTTTCCACACCTACCCTTCAATGGTTCTCCAGCTACCTTTCTAATGGACAACAATCTGTGTGTTGGCTCACTTCCTACTCCCCTTTCGTACCAGTTAAAAATGAGGTCTCCCAGGCTTTATCCTGGCCCCCCTCCTATTTAATATCTTTACCAAACTCCTCCACTCTGCCTATACCCAGTCTACACTTATTCAATATGCAGATGACTCTACTCTCATTTCTTCATCCAATAATATACCCCAACTAGACACACTCACCCAAAACACTTTCATCTCTGTCGAAAAAATGGCTAAATGATAATCAGCTAATCCTTAACCAAAATAAGACTAAATTGTTACTCTTCCAGCCAAAAACTGTTTCAAACCACAAGTCTACCTTCACTATTTCCTCACCAAATAATGCCATTATCAAAGCTGATCTTCATACAAAACTACTAGGAAATATTATTGATGACCTGCTAAAATTTGACCAACACATTCACCACTGTATCAAAAATACAAACCAGAAACTAGGACTATTATACCATAACAAAAATACCTTAACCCTGATATTAAAATATCCTTAGCTAAGGCCATCCTTCTCCCTTGCTTGCTCTATGGCACCCCATCCTCACTAATCTTCAAACCACTTTACTCTCCCAGCTTGAACAAACTTACAATAAAATTGCCAGATTTGCAGCTTCCAAACCTTACAAAACACATCATTGTTTAGCATTAAAAGAACTAAAATAGCCTGAATTTCCTCATCAAATTCAAACCACTCAGCTTCAAATCACTCATTCCATAATACACAAGCCATCCACCTGCCCATACCTCTCCTCCATCATCGCACAATACACACCCACCTGCTCACTGAGAAGCTCTGGCCAGCAACTCCTACACAAATGCAGACCAAACAAGGACATAAGCAAACTCCTCTATAATCATTCTGTCTCTATAGCTTGGAAAAACTTCCCTTTGCTTTTATAACTATAACTAACTGCTATTTTTTTTAAAAAACAACTTAAATCCTTCCTCCTAAGCTCATAGATCTGCCCCTGCCAAAATCCCACTTTATTTTTCTTTCTGTCTCCTACCCCTACATTTTTCCTTACCTTCTTTATTGTCATTCTTATAGGGCTTTACCCCTTGACCACTGTAAGCATGGTATATCACAATGCAAAAATTATCTTTGTAAATATATATCTTCTAACTCTAAACTCTTAACCTCTAGTTCAAATGTCTTTTATATATATATATAGCAAGTCTTATAACATATTACTCATATTGTTTTTCTAATCCTGTATCATTTTGTTTGCTGTATGTTTGAAACATGTTTATACATTAATATACTGGAGCTTTTCTCCTTAGGTCTCCACTGAAACTGTGCCCCTGGCTTAGCTGGATCAACCCTGTTAACAAATGTTAAATAAATAAATAAAAATAAATCATAGAAAGAAATGCTTTATCTGTGTTAACATTCCATCATTCCAAGGAACTTAATCATTAAAAACAGGTAGGTATCTATAGAAAACTCACATAACACTGTGGAAGTTCTACATCTGTTGAAATTCATAATTTGACAACTCTTAATTTTAACATATTATTAATTGATATGGCGTAATTTAACCTAGGAAAGTGGCCTGCATTAAGCCACAACTGCTAAATCGTCTCTGTACTCTGATTTCAATTCCCATAAGCCTCCCTGGGTTGGGTGGGAACATGGTCAAGAACAACAATGAAAAACTTGGAGTACTGTTTACACTGCAGATTGTGTCTAAGAAGTGCATTGTTGTCATTTTTATTTTCTATATTACAATTGTGTTCATAAATATGCTTGTGTATGATTCTCTCTGTTTTACCCACATAAAAAAAACAACAGTAATCAGAGAAAAATAAATACGCCACTCCTTTTTGTTACATGTATATTTTCCATTAAAAATGAATTCATTTTGATGTGTTAAGCTTCAGTTTTATCTGTTTATGTAATTTGTTCCATAAAATTTACTTGAATACTAAAGATCTAACCATAATGTAACCATATTCAAAACTGCTGTTAAAGAACAGGATTCTAAATTTGGGAAACATACTCCTCCATCTTCCTATAACCTAATGTGATTCTTAGATACATTTTTCAGTCTTAAAATAATATTTTTCTAACTTTTTATTCAGTATTTTATCTGGAAACAGAGTTAATGCACATAAAGTATGTCTAGTAAAATAATTATGATAATAAGCATGAATCTTTTCTCAAAAGTAAAAAAAAAATCCATTGTTGTATTAGAGGCATTATTTCAGTGACACTTTTAGAAAAAAATAATGCTATTTGGTCAATATCTGAATTAATTATTATTCCTAACTATTTAATTTCTTGCTAATCTGAATTAAATGTGCATTTAATTTTAATTATAAGATTCACTCATTGATTTATTAAATGATTTCAGATTTGTTATGATTACACTTCATTAAAGAAACTAACTTACACTATTCAGTCTCATTATGATGTTTATCAGTTGAATTATTGGTATCGCCTAATGACGTTTGAATATCATCTGCAAATAGTTGAGTATTAGATTGTTTTTATTAGTATTAAAATGTTCTATATTTTTATTTAGCCTAATACTATTAGCACATTGTTCTATTACAGGAGCAAGTACCAAAGGAGATAATGGGCAACCTTGTTTTGTTCTTTTATTATTTTTTAAATTCTTGAGATATAAACATACTACTTTTAATGAAAGCAATAGAATAATAAATCTTGAAATAAATAAACTTCTTATTATACCATGACCCCCCATTAATATTCCAAAACGTGCACCCTGATTGGTCAGCGTGCACATTGTAAATCGACTTATACTAACGGAAAAAGGTCCAGTCGCCCGGACTTTTTCCATTACTATAAGTCTCTTTTAAAACACTGTCTCGCTATGTTAAAAGAAAACATAGCGAGACAGGTTTAAAAAAAAAAGCAACGGAGAAAGCAAGATCTCTGTTGCTTTTTACTGTTTCACTATGTTAAATGGGTTTAACATAGCGAGACAGCTTTAAAATAAGCAACGGAGATCTCCATTGCTTATTTTAAAGCTGTCTCACTATGTTAAACCCATTTAACATAGCGAAACAGTAAAAAGCAACGGAGATCTTGCTTTCTCCGCTTTTGGCCACAACTCTGATGTACTGCGTAGGCATGCGCAGTACATCAGAACTACCATGATACCAGACAGCTGCGGAAGGGCAGCAAAGAGGCATTATACAATTGCATTATTTAAGAAAAGTAATTATTTCTTTTCTTAAATAATGTCATAGTATAATAGCTATAACCCACTTCTGGGTGTGGGTAATGCGGGATTTACCCACGGTTGTCTTTGTTTGGTCCCGAGGGCACCACGCCAACCGTGGGTAAATCCCGCATTACCCACACCCAGGCGTGGGTTATTTTTCCTCAGTGGGAGAATTTGCATGTCAAACAAGTCTCCTATGCTGAATCTAATATTTCAAAAATATATGAACGTAAGATGAAAAAACTATATAGGGACTTGGACCAATACAAAAGAGGCACAGCTTATTTATGGGAAAAAGATCACAGTAAGTACCCTAAGTATGTGAGGGGGGACCAAAAGACAGGAATTGTAAATACATACAAACAATCTAGTTCTGATGGAAATGCTAACTCTGATTTTTTATACGGAGAACACAAGGGGAGGGAGAGAAAGTGGACGAGGGGTTACAGAAGAGATTCTCACTACCATCCATATCCAAGGACCCCACGTTAAATTCTGGTTCAGTTGTTACTGAGACAATAGGTGAGTCCAGTAATAATAATGTAGGCATCCTACAGGATGGTGTCACTTACACCTATAGGAACTTTAATATATACAACTACACTAACTATATTTTAAATACTGGACACTTTGATTTACTATCTTAGGGGATTAAATTTATTCCTACTAAAAGTTTCAATCTAGTGGACTGTATTTGTGAAATAAAAAGATATGTGAGAAAGCTTAACCTGGCTATTTTATTTAAAGATAAAAAAACAGTGGGTGACATTTCTCATGCAGAGCCGTTCATTCCAGTAGTCAAAAAGAAAAGTACATATATACCCCCCATGCACCCCACCATTTCTATCTTTGATAAAGTAGTGACTAAACAGATTTACAAGTTGGATAGACAAATCGATGGACATCAGATTAGTTCCAATTTAACAAAAGAAGAGAGCAGGGTACTACAGGAATTAAGATGTGCTAGTAACATCAGAATCATGAAACCAGATAAGGGGGGCGCAGTCATCTATGACAGTTTTTTATACACTTGTAAGATACATGAATTACTACACAATTCTGGAAATTATTCTATGTTGTCCTTGAATGAGATCAACATAGGGTATAGAAAAATAGACACATGTATTGAAGAATACTTACTAGATAACAGGATCAATAATGACATCTATACTTATATTAAGGTTGAACATCCTGTATTAGCTTCTATAGTGGGTATTCCTAAAATTCACAAGAATATAGATGAACCGCCCTTTAGACCCATTATATCAGGGAGTAGGTCTAAGACGTTCAATATAGGTAAGGTTATTGATACCTACTTGAAACACATATACGCCACTATTCCACATATAGCTAAGGACTCATGGGATTTTCTGAAACAGTATCCTATTTACCTATCTAGATCAGATCTGATATTTGTGACTATGGATGTCATAGACTTATTTTCTTGTATACCTAAAGAAGATGGTCTATCAGCTTTTGCTACGAGTATAAGAAAACATACAGATATCCAATGGGACACCATCTGTCTTCTCACGGATATGATGTCACTGGTTCGCGAGCATAATTACATTATATTTGAGGGAGAATATTACAAGCAGACCAAAGGCGTAGCTATGGGAGCAGCTTGTGCTCCCATATACGCTAACTTGGTCATGCTTGAATGGGAAGAGAGGACTATTTTAGATAGTCACTTTATGACATACATAAAATATTACGTCAGATACCTTGATGACATATATTTGATTTGGGATGGTGGAGAACAACAGCTAGCATTATTTTTACAATACATTAACAGTAGCAGTAATTTTTTAAAATTTACCTCCTCTAGTAGTCACGAAGGTGTGGCTTATTTAGACACATTTGTGTCAAAAACAGGGGATGAGTTTAAATCCAAAATTTATAGAAAGAACACTTTTTCGAATAGTTATTTGGAATATTCTAGCTACCATCTGAAGAAACAATTCACGAATATATATAAGGGTCAGCTTATTAGAGCAGTTAGGATGACCTCACGGTATGAGGACATGTTGGATGAGGTGAAATTTATAACGTCCTTATTTAAGGACAAGAGGGTATGACATTAGAGTCATGGAAAATGTAAGTAATTATGTTGTGAGGAAATGGGGTAACCAATACAAGCCTTTGTTGGGTGAAAAATATAGGACAGCTACTGTTTCGACTGTGGATATATTGCATGATATGAAGTCTGAAACTTGTATTTTTGGCAAATCTTGCATTTTGGAATTTGGCATATATTCAGGTAAAGTCAAGAAGATTCTGATGAATAACTGGCATATAATATCTGCTGATCAAGATATAGCACCCACATTAGGTGAATGCCCAAGGTTTGTTTACAAGGTAGGGGCTAACATAAAATCCATTTTAGAGAAGGGTATCTTTATTAAGAAGACAGAATACATGAAAACTGCAAAATGTGGGGCATGTAAACAATGTCACACCATATTTCAGGGAGACAGTGTGAAATTGGATAATTACAAACACACTAGAATTAAATTCTGTGGGGGCAACTGTACAACTAAAATGGTGGTGTATATTGCCATCTGTAGAACATGTTCAGGATTCCATATAGGTAAGACTCAAAGGAGTTTAAATAAACGTATATATTCTCACCTTTATAGCATCAGAAGGAAGGATGAAAAAAATGCTTTGTATAAACATATTAAACAACATGGTGACAAACATTATTTTAATTTTGGTATAGTGGACATTGTGCACACCAATAATAGAGGGGGTGACTTTAATAATTTATTATTATATAAAGAATTTTGGTGGCAAATATACACGGATGCTTCGACTATACCAGGTTTAAATGACACTGTATCTGTCAAACCACTACTGGCCTTAAAATGAACTATTTATAAGGTACATTGTCATATGTTTTTAAACATGTTTTGATATGATCTACATGTAAATGTCTTTGTTAACATTTTTTCAGTTTTTTAACTTGTTCATTTTATCAACATATATTATATGTAACATTGATTTTAGAAATAATATGAATATTATTTAAGATTTTATGAACAGAGAACAATGGTTATAGGATGTGTGTATAGCTTTAAAATTTCAAACTGAATTTTGGCGCCAAAAAAGTTATTTAAACAACTGTGATGCAAGCTATGGTGTTCTGAGGAAGCTTGTTTTATTCAAGTGAAAGCGCTTAACCATTCTTTGTTTGTTGGCATTACAATAAACTTTTATTCACTTCTACCTGGTTTCATTGACGGTGTTGTGGACTGTTATGAGCATTGAATAGGGGCGAATTCCCAAGACACAGAGACGGAATTTGGCACACAGTGCATTTGCTGCTTTTTCTTTTCTAGTTGAACTTTTATGGTTGCTGCACTGTTTGCTTCAGTTGAGTTCTTAATCTAATAGATAGTATTGCTGAGAACAACATGAAGTATGTTCAATAATGAAGATGGGCTACATGCCATAACTATTTTTTTATCTTTTACTTCTTTAATAGGGGGAGAAATCGTAGCATATTTCCATGGGGATAAAATTATTTTATTATTTTGAAGTAATTCAAATGCTTCACCTAACAATATAATTATTTCAGGAGGCAGTAAATTATATATTTCTGTAGTCAAAATATTCATTGTTAATATTCTCTTTTCATATGGAAAAGTGATAAAAGAACCATTGCTTTGTTTATGAATTATATGAATACCTTTTTTCCCATTTTACATGCAGATGTATGACAGAGAAATACATTTTCTTTATATTCTGATTTATATGGATATTGAGAACAGATGTTTTACTAGTACAGTTTATCTTAATCCAAATTTTAACAGAAACTATCTGCATTTTGAAACACTTGTCAGGTCAAAATAAAATCCAATATTGCCAGAATCCAATATATTACAGCCTCCAGGTCTATAACATATAATACAAAATTTAAAGATGAAGCTGATTCACTCAGTAAATTACTTTGCAGACAAGAGTTAGAATAGGTCCAGCCAAAACCAGATTGTTGAGGAAGTAAAGTTACACAAACACATTAAGTATCGAGCTATTCTTATGGATGTAATGCCAGCTAAGTTAACTACCTTGAAGGTGACACTCCAAAATTATTGGAAAGTTACGATAGGAAATGGAGATCCCTTTTTTAACTTTGGTAAATGTTCTACATGTGAGAGCTTGCACATGGGGAAAACCACATGGAAACTCTCATAAAGAATATGCATATATTTCTATACTATAAATAGCAATGCATTATTCAAACACTCTGTTGGTTAATTTTAAGTGCTCTTTTTTTGTTTTTATGAAGTTATTCCTGATTTTAGGGGAGGATGGCAGCAAGCAGCCAAGTTTAAATGAAACTATAAATTTAAAATATTATTTAAAATGATTACCAGGTGAGTACTATCTGCTATTCACTTATTTCAAAATGTTATAGTTTTCTAAATGTTATGCTTTATAGTCATACATACTTTTTCCCTCTCATCAGAGGACATTGTTTGTGGCACAGAATATACCTTGTTAGAACCTCCTCATCTAAACCTCTGGTGACATAGCCATCTACCCACATGTCATTCTGTCTCTTGACATATGTGCATATGATAACAGGTATGGCTGACTCCACATTCCTTCTTATGTTGTGAAAGTGGAAATGCATGTGGAGTTGTCTGATGCAGTGTTTGTTTTGATCATGCATTTTTCAGCATAGCTATCTTTTAACTAACACTGCATTATGGTTCTTCTTTTCGACATTATACTGTCAATGTGTACTTATGTCCAATCTTTACAGCTAGACTAGATACCAGGCTTTTTGGTGCTGCTGCATACTGTGGCCATTAATATATTGGGGGCTGGTTCTTACTGCTTTTTATGCAAACTGTCATTGCAGAATGATGCTGGTGTGTGTGGTGCCACAGGGCCTTCATGTTTCTTAATAATTGCATTATGGTGTATGCTGTATGTTATGAATGTCTTTCAGGTTGTGGAAAGAGCATACTGCAGTGCCCCAGATATATCCAGGTAATGGAATCAGGCTTTTGCAAAGACAACATGTACTCTTTAATATCTTGGGTTTATGCATGGGTGGTGTTATACTACAGTTCAGCCATGCTGTGTATGTGCCATGCAGGCATCATCAACTAAAACTCCACTAGATGCCCTGCATCACTAGAAACACAGTGGGAACATAGGGTGGTGAGACGTGCACATTGCTTTTGGCTGTGTATATGTCTGATTAACACAGTGTCTGCACTTACTAAATAGGGGATCCTACAGAATGTTATTATGCATGAAGTAGGAATATAAATGACTTTCATGCTTGTTGTGGGAAATCAGGGAGTTTGCAGATACATTGTGTAGAATAGAGCAGTGTGCTGTATCTTTAAAAAGCATTTCAAGGACTGAACATGCATAGAAAATGTCAGCAAGTACTAGCTTCAGTGCCATTTGAGAGTGCAGCCAGAGAGTGAGCATGTACGAGTGTAATAGCTAGTTTTTTATAAGTTTATCTAAGTTAAAGTTATTAAGCCTCAGTCCTGATGTGTTTCTACATAATAAAGCTGCTTGAACAAAACCCGTGAAGTCTCATCTATTGTATCCTGAGTAGATGATCCACACATTAGTTAGCAACCCCTGTGCATGTCAGTAGACAGAAAATGAGCCCTTTCGATTGACATACAGCAACACAGACCACAGACAGTGGGTAGAAGCTTTATTGCCAAATGTGTGCAAACTATAGCATCCAGTACTTTGGGGAAGTGGGCACTGTCATAGATGCCACTCATGTTGGCCACTTAATACCCTGGGATGTTGGGGAAACATGCTCATTTGCATGTCAAAGTAGAACATTGAGAAACATACTCAGCATTTTGCAGACTGGTGCCTGTGATATTTTTAGACAGTGTGGGAAGGTTTCAGATCAGCAATCTAGAATTCTAAATTGTAATGCTTGTAATATATAAGAAATTCAATGGTTAGTAGAAATGTATGAGAAGAAGACATTACTTTCAATTATCATTCCTTTCTATAATATTGTGATTGTATTCCACAATAAATCATTTCTGATTATTCTTTAATCTGGTCCCTCATATTCATCTATTTAAACCCATCTTCAGTCTGACCTCTACTCCCTTAATTTTTGGATAAACAACTACAAGCTTTTCCTAAACCCCTCCAACAAAAACTATGAAACATGGAACCTAGCAAAAGCTGAAAAAATCCTAAAAATCTCAACACTGAAGATCACAATGGCTCCCCAACAGAAACAATCATGTCCTTTAATTACTTAGGTTTATAGCTACACCAGTAACTTGACTTCTAAATACACATTGAAAATGCCAGGACAATGTTCACTTTAGTCCTGGAAAATATCTCTCTTTCTCTCCAGACAAGCTAGAGCTGCAATAGGCAAAGGAGTCCTCCTTGTTTGACTTGAATATTGGCACCCCATCATAGCCACAGACTCTAAAAAACTCATACACTCTACAGTCCATTGAAAACAAAATATGCTGATTCATTTCCAGTCCCCCACAGAACACCACTGCACCACCTTCTCCAAAGAAAAATTACTACCAGTCTCCTACAGAGTTGAGATACTCCTAAGGTCTCTTCTTTTTAACAACTTCAACCAAGTGCCTTTCCATCTCTTGTAACCTAACATGATAAAACTGCCCCATACAACTTACATAACCTTTTCCAATTCACTCCCTCACTCCAGATACCCCAAACCAAACTGCACTGCACAGACCATGCCTTCTCCATTCTTGCACCCAAACTCTGGCAATCTCTCCTCCCATACTTAAAATAAGTCTCCTCTTTCCCCACATTCAGAGCATGGCTCAAAAGACACCTCCATGAAAAATCTGACAGCAAGTGCTATTCCACTGGTCACATAACCTAACTCCCTTTACTACATCACTTTTATATTGACCCTCTATTGTTACCTGCTGCTTTCCTTTTATGTTTACTACTAAAATTAATTCACATTTCTTTTTCTGCTCTATTAATAATTTTTACATATTGCTTCAATTGCATGTGGAATTATCTACCTTCTGTGATTATTCCATGTTTGTGATTTTTTTCGTTTTATTTTTTGTGAATTTCTTCACCTACGTTATACTTGCAAATGGTCTATTGTCATCAGTGTACTACTCTGGTAAACAAACTAAATATGCAAAACTAATACAATATGACATATGAATGTCACAGTGCAGTAATCCTCATGTGATACCTTTAAATGACACCCACTGTTTCCTTTAACTGTTAGATTAAAAGTTTTTAGCATCAGTATACCAGCTATGAGTTACCTTACAATATGAGTTTGCATGGAACAGCATATTCATATTCTTAATTTAGGTGTGTTGTATGGCTCTGAAAATATGATTTGTTGTATTTTTCCTGTGTGCGTTTCTAAATGTTTAACGTGGGGACTCCCATCTTAAAATACAGTGTGATAATTGTATGATTCACATAGTTTACCTGTACTCTGGAAACCATCCTAGACTGTGTTGCTGATTGTTTTTTTTTTTTTTTTTTGCTTTCAGACTAGACAATTCGACTTCTCAGGCTCTACCCACTCCGTTTGACCTCATTGCGCTTGGGCTAACTCTGCCCTTCTACCAACCCCCATTCCCACCCTCCCCCTGTATCATTCCCTTTATACCTAACCTCCCTGTAACTCCCTCCCCTCTAGACCCACCCCTTCCTGCCTTCTAGCAGATTACTTAGCTCATCCCCTCCTCTCAAACACCTCAGAAACTTGGCTTTCACAGATACCTACTAACTCTAACCTACATCGACTCCCCCTTCTGGGGATCTCACCCACTTTCCGCATACACTCTTACATTCCCAATACTTAGACCTTCAATAATACTCAAGCACTAGGGTCTACTCCTATGTCCTGCATAATTATGGCTTTCTCAATCTACAATGTTCTCTACCTGCCTCCGCTACTTCTTCTCACAATTCTTACCACCTATAACTACCAACTAACTCCAGTATGCAAAGATCCCACAAACACTCAAGCAAATAATTTCTCTCCTCAACTACTGTCTTCAGGTATTTTTTCATCCATCTTCCCCTGCATGCTCCTTTTCCTAAGATATAAATTCCTTCTTCCTATACTGACAGCTCAAAAGGCAAGACTAAACTCCTCCACAATCAGCCACACAAACACAGTTGCTACCTCCTGCTACTTGTCTTACTCTTGTCAGGAGACATCCATCCCAATCCAGGTCCTACCCTTTACTCTCCTACCATAAATGTTACTACCCCCACTATAGCAAACCCCACACATCCCAATAAACATCTATCATTCTATTCTATAAATATTCATAATGTGCTAAACAAAGTCAGTGAATTTCATGCCTGGATTGCAAACCACAATCCTGATATAATCTCACTAACTGAAACATGGCTGAAACCACAAAACCCAGATATAAATATACTCCCTCCTGGTTATAACATCCTTTGCCTAGATCACCAAAAGAAAAAAAGGGGTGGTGTTGCTCTAGTCTACTCTAACCAACTCACTCTTCCATGCTCTAACAGACCTATTCCACCCAACTTAAAACTTAATAATTATGTAACTATCACAGTAGCAGCCATCTACCTCCCTCCTGGGGACAACATTCCTCTACTAGAGAATATTCTGTCATACTTCTCACAACACATTCCTAATGAAATTATCCTCCTCAGGGACATAAATATTAACTGGCTTAACCTTTGTTCTCCTAACTCTTCCACATCTATTAACTGACATGGGTTTACTCAGCTCATAACAGAACCAACCCATATCAACAATTCAAATAACCCAAGCACTCTTATAGACTATATACTTGTCTGTGACCACTGTAAATATCATAACTCCAGAACCTTTCTAAACTCCCTAAGTGATCACTCCCCTGTAAACACTTTGAGATTCACTCCTCACTTCATAAGGCCACACAGATATATTACCTGTCACAAACCAACTAATTTATGTCCGGAAACTATTAAAGCCCTCCTTTCTAGAATTAATTGGACTTATCTATCAAAACTCCCTCTCGACGAAGCAGTCCACTCATTTAACTTTACCTTCCTTAATATCCTCAGCAGCCTTGCACCTCTTCGCACTCTCTGAATAAAATCATACATATTCCCCTGGCTAACAAATGCTATGGGCACCCTAATATAATCTAGAGACAGGATGTGGAAAACATGGATAAAAACTAAGCTCCCCTCTGATCTACAAAAGTACAAAGAACTATGAAATCTGACAAAAAATTCACATTATTAAGGATAAAAAAGAATTCTACTTTAACCCTCCTGCAGCTCAGAGATTCAATCCCAAATTCTGGAATGCTATTAACCAAATATTGCATCCTGGGAACCCTTCTTCTGCTAATCCCTATCCAAACAAGACACCCGAGGAAACAGTAGTCATCTTTAATAACCACTTTATAGAATCCATAGCTAAAATGTTTCCCTCTGACCCCTCTTCGACTAACACCACAAACTCTCAAATCAACTGGTCTACTAACTTCAACCAACTCCAAAATGCAAAGATACACATCCAAACTGGAAACAAAGCTAAAACAATGAAAAACACATCAAGGTAGAATAAAAGCTCTTTACTGGTGTTTCCCGGTACCTTGGCTCAACAGCCTTTCAAGGAAGTCATTTTTACACCAAAAAATGCAACATATTTAAATGTACATCACTTAGGCTTGATAAGACTCATTCAATTATGAAAGTGCTAAACAATAAATATAAACACATTAACTCTTCACTATTTTGTCCATCTAAATCATAATACATCAATAACATTTGTATATATTAATGAATGAAACATGGTGTATAATAAAACATGCAAAAATGCACATCTTTTGAACATCTGAATATCTTTTTACATCTTTTTAACATCTTTCTGCCATTCTTTTGATGTCTTGTTAATGTATAGATCCAAGTTGTATGATGCATAGGGATGCATGCGAATATACACACATAATATACCTTGAAAAAATTATTAACATTAACACATTCACTTATTAATTGCTAAATAGCATAAATGTATAAAGAAAAGTATATAAAGAAATTCTGTGACCAAATGACACACAAGTAACATCCCTTGTGAGAGAGGAAAAACATTTAAAAAGAGAGAAATATCACGTTACATTGTAATAAGCCAACTTTTACAGCATTGAAACAAACCCAACTTCATTTATTAACAAATGTTGGTATAAAATTCTTGATTCTATCCTCTAGGGAATAATGTACCATAATTAATAATAAATTTAGTCTCTAATATTAATAGTTCAGTCAAAAAGACATCACCCTGTGTGTTGAATGGTTTGGCCAGAACACTAAAAAATAAACTGGAATCAAAACCAGCATGAACTGTCTGAAAGTGTTCAGCCTCAGGATTTTCCATCCTGCCATGTTTGATGTCATCCAAATGCGCCATTATACGTTTTTTACCATTCTCTTCATTTGCCCAACATACCATCTGATAGGGTCACATCCACAGCCGATGATGTAAACCGGGCCTGCAATTAAATAACTCCATGGCCTTATATTTTTTCCCATTTATGAGAGTTCCATCTAAATCACATACTGTCTTACAGATTTTACAATGTTCACATGAATAACATCCCTTAAATCCCTGATTTCTCTTAACTCTTTGGGTGTTTAACAATTCTTTCAAATTAGAGAAACGACTATAAGAAAAAGTAATTCTCCTGGGAAATAAATTCTTTAGGGTTGGTACATTCACAATTATAGGCCAAAACCTCTCCACAACTATCCTTAGGCTTCAAGAAAATGGGGAATATTTAGTTATGAAAAATAATTTTTCATCACTATCTATATTAAATACAGAACCAAAATTGCCCCTACGCATATGCAAAGCATTGCCACTTGAACTATGTTTAAAAGGAACAGAATTCCCAAATGCCCTTTCTGCTTTATCAAGAACATGTGAAGTGTGACCTCTTTTCAACAACTTCTGTCTTACTTTCAGAAATTCCTCTCTCACAGTCTATTTTTCACAAGTATTATTAAAAATACAATTGTATTCTCCATGTGGTAATGCAGCCAGTAAGTGGGGGGGGGGCATGGTGTTGGCTGGTAAGAAATTATTAACTGCTGTCTCTTTAGTGAAAGGCTTGAAGGAAACTTCCCCATCATTTGTTACAAAAAATTCTAAGTCAAGAAACTGCACTCTCTCCCTATCTATATTATAAGTAAATTATAACCCAAGGTTATTTTTCTGGTTGAGATTGGCCACAAATCTTGGAACTCAGAGAGACACCCCTACATATAAAAAAAAATCATCTATATATCTCCTGTAGATGATCACATGTTCCTTGAAAAATTCAGTATTATAAACAAACAGATTTTCAAAATGATTCATGAAGATTATAGCATAGGATGGGGCATATGATGCCCCCATCGCAGTCCTCTCTTTCTGTAGAAAATACTGCTTGTTAAATCTGAAACAGTTATGTGTCAAAGAAAACTCCAATAACTGTAATATAAAGCTTGTACATGGACCCTCCCCATCATCTTGCCAACTGCTTCCAAACCCCAAACATTTCTAATGCTCGTATAAAGGCCCTTCACATCCACAGTTGCCCAGTAGTATCCAGTATTCCATTTCATACCTCTCACCAAATCACATAAATCTTTACCATTTTTTATATGAGAAGTAATCTTGCTCAAGTAGGCTTTTAACTGATGGTCCAGAAAAATGCCCACATTTTGCAAAAAAGAGCCCTTCCCTGATACTATCGGCCTTCCCGACAGATTGTGCAAATTCTTATGTATTTTGGGTATAATGAAAAAAAATGCATGCCTAGGGTTTTTCACAAAAAGTTTCTTGACATCTGAATGGGTAAAGAAACCCAACCTTTCACCCCTTTCCAATAAATTCAATAATTCACCATTGAAATGGAAACAACTTCTTCCGACATCAAAGTATATACAGATTGATCCCTCAACAATTTTTCAGCCATGTTATTGTACTTGGCAATAGGTAAAATGACCCAATTTCCACCTTTATCAGCTTGAGTATACACATATTTATCATTTACATCTCTCAAGCTGTTAAGCACCAACTACTCACATTTGTTTAAAGTATATGTCCTATATCTTTTTGTAAATCTATTGTATTCTAATTCTACCTCTCTATACAGGGCATTTTCAAATTGTTGCAAAATTGCTGAAAATTTCAGTGGAAAAAAGTCACTAAGATGAGGGACCCGTGGAACTGCTAACCTACCATACCCTGTACAAAAACCCAAATCATGCCTGGCTGCATTCCTCTCTGCTTCCCGCATCAGAAGATCAGTCAACTCATCACAAAACTCATTATCATAATAAAAGACATTCAAAAGTGAATTGTCAGAACAAATACTCAAATTGTCCCACTCATTTACTTATTAACCTCTTCATTAGCACTGTCATTAGGCACCCGATTTTGAAAAAACACTTTTAAATGTAATTTCCTAAAAAACTACTTATTTACAAAATTACATCCGCTAATGATGGAAAAAATATAGGAACAAACTTAGTGCCCTCTAATAATAAAGCTTCAACATCATTACTTACATTCAAATCAGAAATGTTCACAATATTTAAATCCGTACGATCACTTCGAACAGCCCCATGCACCACACACCTGGATAAAAAGCAAGCCTCATTGTTAATATTAGTTACAGAATTTATATTCAAATCAATACAAATGTCATTAATTCTTTCTTCTTCTGTTGTTGCCACCTCCACCAAATGTATTCACTCCCTGCCATTTTCGACCCCTGGTTTTGACTTGTTGTGCCGAGGATGGTTGTTCTCCTACAGTGCCTTCATTCAAAATGACCTCCTCAAATGGCAGATTTTTCTTTCCACTAAATGTTGTCTCAGCCAAAGAAGCTGAAGAATCACGTAGTATATGGGATTTGTTGCCATTACAAACACTTCTGGACCTTCCCTTTCTCATTTTCCTTTGCCATGAGAAAATGGTGCCATTTTTATAGTCCCTTATATCATGTTCTAATTTTCCCTTTTTCCTTGTAATCACAGCCTTCTCGACCTTACTACACAGTTTGGATGTGTTTTTTGCATTTTGGTCTACTAACTCCTCTGAACCTTCTCCAACTTCATATTCCTCTAATATTTTCCCTTTTAGATCTGTTCTTACTAGCTACATAAAATCTCTACTCTCCAAACTAAAACCATGTTCTACATCTGCTGATAATTTCTTGCAGTTGACTCACTTGCCTTTCCTGTGTCTATCCTGATAAATTGCTCTATCGCTGAGTCAAAGAGCCCTGCTATCTGGAAATAATTTTACACTCTACCTATACATAAAGGAGGTAACTCCACTAAATCACTAACGTTAGACCTATCACCATTCTATCCCCCCTTTCGAAAGTATTAGAAAAATGCATACATATACAAGTCATGCAATACCTAGATTAGGTAAACCTCCTCACACCCACACAACATGGCTTTCTCACTAAATACAGTACTACTTCTGCCCTTTTATCCTTCCATAACATGATTTCTCTGGCTAGAGATAACAACAAACTTGTCTCTTGTCTTTTCTTAAACCTTTCAAAAGCCTTCGACACTGTGTCTCACTCACTTCTACTATCTACTTCTGCCATTGCTTGGTTTTCTAGCTATCTCACTGACCGACTGCAATCAGTTAAATGGCTCTCAGCTCTCTCACCTTCTCTCTCTGTTAAAATGGGCATCCCACAAGGCTCTATTCTTGGCCCATTACTTTTCAATACCTTTATCAATCAACTCTATACTTCCTGCTCCCAATCATCCCTGGTACAATATGCAGATGACTCTACAGTCATCGCCATTGCTGATACCTCCTCTGAACTCATATCTAATACCCAGACATTCTTTAACTCAGTAGAAACCTGGCTCTCTGAAAATCAGCTTATTCTGAATCCAAAGAAAACAAAACTCCTACGTTTCTTACCTAAAACTCTCTACCACCTTAAACTCACTTTCTCTATTCCATCTCTCAATAACACTCCCATCGAAGCAGAAACAAGCACAGAACTCCTAGGTGTCATCATAGATGATCAGCTTAAGTTTGACTTACACTTTAATAATTGTATTCAGAAGACTCACATAAAACTTGGCCTCCTCTATAGAAATAAAAAGTTTCTCACTAACAAACCAAAAGTAACCCTCTCACATGCTTACTTCCTACCCAGTCTTTTGTATAGGTCACAAATACCGACAAATTTCATCTCCTCTCTCCTTACTAAGCCTCTCAGCTCCTGATTATCAATTCCATACTATACCAGCCTTCCTACTGCACCAGCTTATCTCCTCTTATCTCTCATTATTATCCCATCAGGTCTTTACGCAGCTCTGAATAGGCTGCCCATACATGTCAGGCAGAGCACCTCAATGGCCTGCTTCAAGAGGAACCTTGATGACTGGATGGGAGATAGGAAATTAACCCCAGGGATCACATCAGTAGCCCTGCTAGACAGGGGTACAGGAAAGTAAATAATTGTGGGAAGCAATAGCCAGGGAATCGTTATGGCTAGGCTTGTATAAGCCCTAGGGCCGATAGCCAAGTACCTAACTATGAACCTATGACTAAGATCTTCTTCAGATCTATAAACCCAAAACCAGAATGGGAAGCAACCACTATAGTTACCACCCTACCATTTTCTGGAACAGGCTACCCATAGTAATTAGGTCACTTAATCAACTCAAAGAATTCAAAGCAACTACCATAAACCCAGAACCAACATGGGAAGATACCTCTATAGTTACCACCCTACCATTTTCTGGAACAGGCTACCCTTAGAAATTAGGTCACTCATTCAACTCAAACAATTCAAAGCAGCTACCAATGAATACTTAAAAAGTCACTGGTCCTGTCTTTGCACCCTCCCCTCTTAATCCTCTCTACTATCCCGAAAATAGTGCTCTATCTGGCTTTAATACCAATTTTGCTTAACTGACCACTACCACTTTCATACTTCCTTGTTATTCCAAGCTTTCTTTACCTCTCTTGTACCTGGTGTTTCCTTTTTACCATGAAGCTGTAACCTCCTAATACTTCTATTAAAAATACACATATTTCACCCCTCTTCTTCAGGCGCAATATACAGCAACATAAATTATATGTGAATATCTTATTGTTTCATTTCTCAAAATTGTATTACTTTATTACACTGCTTTATTTATTGACATGTACTGTAAATACTATTCAATTTCTTTAAATGGATTATTTTATTGTAATGCTTGTGGAGCTTTTCTCCCCTGGGCCTCCGCTGAAAAAGGACTATTCCAGCTCAGTCGGGCAATCCCGGTCAGTCAACAAATGTAAAATAAATAAAATAAAATAAAAATAAATATAGCTTTTGCATGCATAGCTGTTTTTCTACATTCCATTTTTCATAGTGAAGTAACATCCAGGTTTTGTATGTTTGGAAATATATTTTTAAAAACCAAACATATAGCTTATGTTTGCATGTTTTGTGTGTTTCTCAGCACAGGCTTTAATAGTGTTTTGTCTTCTTATAAGAGACTAGATGTGTAGTTAATATTATTTCATCTGAGCTTTCAGAACAGTCTGTCACACAAAAGTTTGCATAGAAATGGTGTTACAAAAATAATCCTATTTATACTCCATTTTGCTGAATACTCCTTGAGATAATAGTAGATTAATTCCATAAAAAGATAGCATTCATTAATGCTTTAGTTTGAAAGATTTTAAATATCATGCCAATGCTATTTTATAGTTATTTGCATAAACAATGTAATAATGATAACAATATAGAACAAGACTTTTTTTTTTATTTTTATGTGCCTATGCAAGCATTTAGTTTCCCAGTACAAATAATATTTAAGAACATCTTCAGCTTTTGTTGGTAAACAGCATGACTCCCAATTTATATCTAGAAAATTAATGTTTTCAAAAAGTACCTTTATGGTACATTACCTAAACTCAATAGGAAACCCACATTTTGTATTTCACTGCGAGCACTAGATCATACTGTTTCACCAACAACCATAGGTGTCACAGCAGTAATTTGACAGACAATAAAAAGAATAAGCTATTTGGTGCAATTTTTATAGTCTATTCTACACTTTCATGTTCACTCAAGTGGAAGAAATGAAGATGTACAGTTTAACCAGTACTAGTAAGTGCATTCAACAGATTTTTTTTTTCAAGTGTTCGCTGAATGACATATACCCAGCACTTCAGTTTTACTGCTGAATAATTTACAGTACTGCTTTTTAAAAGCACACGGGAGCAGAAACATACATTTGTGAAGTATTTGTCTATGAAAGGGCAAACTGCACTTCTCATCAAAAGCTATTTGGTCATTATACAGCCTTTTCTATAAGAAATATTTAGAAAATTCAGACTCTTATGTAGAGTTAAATTAATAAAACAATTATTAAAAATAGCCAGACACAGTAATGTGGGATGTTATTCTTGTTGGATTGTGGCTGAGAGTTTTCACAGGAAGAAAGTGACACATTATAGAAAGAAGGTGCATGTACTTTAAGGAATCTTTAACATATAACAGTGTGTGTGTTAACTGATAAAATGCACCTACCCACATGCATTTAAATGTATGAGGTATTTGTTGTTTTTTTCCTAACACTCACATCTGAGTGTGTTAATGGACTTATAAATTGGGTATTCATGTAACTCTTAACAATGCATGTAAGATGCAACCACCAACATGAATTATAAATGCTATCAGTCTGACAGTACAGACGACTGAGGTTATGTGGAACTATCAAGCTGCTTCCTTTGGTACAGGGTTTGATTCCCTCACCCTTCACTTGTCTGTTGTAGCCTTGAGTAAGTCACTTAGTTAGTCAGTACTTTGGGGTAATTGGGAAATCGAGTTGGCTACTCAATTGTCTTCTGGACTGCATGACTGGTAACTACCTATGAACCTACTTGTAAAGGAAAAAGAGATAACTGTTCCTCTGAATAAACTGCTTTTGATGAATTAATTCTGAACTCTTTTGTTTCTGAAGTAATAGTGATCAGTTTTAACTCCTGAGTCTTTTTTTGCTAGCATACCAAGTAAATGTGTTTCTGGGACTATTGCAGCTGACCTGGATTAGTTTTGTCAGCATATAATTTTATTTTAGGATTATATGATTGCTTGCCTTGGTTATTTGGTATCCTAACCATATTAATTAAGAATCTGTTTTACTTGGTTACTGTACTTTTAGCTTATGTTTACTATTGACCACATTTAGATACTCACTCTTCAGTTTTCCTTGGAATAGATGAAGTTAGCAAAGCTTGTCATTAAACAAAATATAGAAGGTGGGACAATAGTTAAACTCAGCCATGTTCAAAGGCCAGCTCTTCTGTTGCATTTGCTAATATGCACATACAAGGATTTTTGGAGAAATTAGATCTGATCTTATGCTGCTTGTTCATTTATTTGTGAGATCATATTTTTATTATGAGGAAATATTACTGATTACATACCTTGGTTGTGCATTGCTGTTACATATCCATGAGTTATTCAATTACTTTTACCTGGTAATTTTGCTGTCAGTTTAAAATCTTTGTTGGTTGTTATTTATTGGGACAGCTTTTATTACCTAAGATCAGCATCACATAACATCTTATTGGATACTAATTGTTTAAAAAGCAGCTAAATATGAATATATGTTTGCAATCAACTTTCATGTGAATTGTAGAAGACACAAAGACTTGTTGCATCTTTGAAACTTTATACATGGGCACATTCACATTTCTCAGGTTTCCAAGAGTAAAATTATTCTCTGGATCCCAGCTTCATTATAAGCACAGCACGTCAGATATATTTGTATTATCAAATGGTCAGGCATCTCATATTTTTAGTTGTCATCCTAATGCTGTTTACCTGTAAGTACCCAAGTATGGGAGCTTAGCTAGCTCTATTTTCAGTAACTATTTTCTGCATTTTACATTTCTACTCAAGTCATCTTGAAAGTAACATCAGCACCACAGACATTATCTAATAAAATATGTCATTTAATTAACAACTTTCCTCCTCTTGAACACAATTGCCTTACTTTATCCAAGACAAAAAGTGACTACCATACAGGCCAGATACAAACTACTTCTGAGGCCCCAACCATTCCATTTCCTTTGAGAAGATGCCACTTCTCCACTTGGAATAAAAAGTATGACTGTCATCCCAGCCTAGAACTTCAGAAGCCAGGGTACAACAGGCCCTACTCTAAAACCTCATCTGCTAATCTGCATAGCTCTCACTGTAGTTTCTCTCTATTTGTTCCAAAACTTTGGCAATCTCTTTTTAATTATCTCACTAACTATGCCAAGTTTAGGCCTCAACTCAAATAGTTTCTGTTTGAGCAATACAAATGCAAATATCGGAATAGAGGAAATAACACTACTCTGCAGTAAATCTATTTCCTCCTGTGCCACCCCATTTACATCATTGCTCTGACAGTTACCATTATGTTTCTACTTCCATTTCTCATTGCTCTCTGTCATCTTGCAACCTATCTTCAGACCCTCTGTCTTCTTGGACGCTCTGTCTTCACCATTACTTATCTCTTGCTATGTCCTCTAAACACCTTGTGCTACCTGCCTCAATTTCCAAGGAAATCCTCTTTACCTGCAATTTCTCTGATTCTACTTTTCCACTTGTAAAATGTACACCTCAACATGCTGTGAAGTTTTGTACATAGTATCTCTTATTTTAACGAATAATTTGTTTAACCTTTGCTTTCCTGTGTTGGTTATAATTGTTATATTTTCTGTAATCCAGGTTGAATCTGCAGTTGGTCTTACTGTGATTAGTGCTCTGCCTCAGTAACCCAAGTCTGAAAACAAACTTTTCTCAGTGATTTCAATGAAACAGTTTGGGGTGGTTCACCCCCCCCCCCCATAAAAACAATAGAAACAATAGAAACTGAATGAGGAAGAGTTACTATATTTAGCTGATTGCTTGCTTTTCCAAAAAGTCCTATGGCACTATTTTCCAACATTTGTTCTCCAACAAGGTGACAATGTACCATTTGGGTATTCCTCTAATTTGCTATAAGATATGCATAATTTGGTGTAAGGTATACAGGGTAGGGAATATATTTTTTCTGAGAACTGACTATTATTTTTGGTTCCCTTTTCATAAGTACAAACAAACAAAGGATATGATTCAGACATATGAGTACTTAAGCCTGAAAAAAATACAAAATAGACACATTTAATAGGCACCAAATGCCAGGAAAAACAGAGTTTGTAGCAATATAGGACCATTTGTCTATAACCATTTGAAAGGTTGGGACCCACTAGAGCAAGTTTCAAAACACAGAGACTAAATAGCCAAAAGATAGACTTACATATATTAAGTTCAAGATGCCATTTCTCAGAATACTCCCTTTTTCCCAAGGTATGCCACTGCTGGATTTGGTACAAATATGTGTCTCAACCCCTCCCCCCAATAAAAAGAAGTTTTAAGGAGAAGAGCAATTTTTTAAGATTAGCTCTTCTCCAGGTTTTCGTTTTCTTTTTTTTTTGGCTTTTCGACACTTGGCATTTTGAGTGCCGACATTTCATTGAGGAACCCATTTGAAATAGTACAGCAAGTTTCTTCAGATAATATGTCATAACCTTCAGCTTTTAGGTATAAATATTCATATAGAAATGTATTTTTATGTAATACACTGTATATGTGTCTAAATTGATGGGAGAGACTCTCATATTTCCAATAGACAGAACACTTCTTTATTCAGGATAAATGCCTAAGACTTTTAATTCTGATGTAATGATACTTCAGGAAATATGCACCCTATGTCATTACTATGTACTGAATCATAAGTTATGCAAAGCACTATCAACGGAAACCAACATAATACAAAATTTCAGACTGGCACAGTGGCAGTCATTGAACTCCTATATTTAGTGCCGTTATCAAAAAAAAATCAGTCCTCCTCTGTATTTAAATGTGAATTTTTCAGGAAGTAATAGCAGTATGTTTGGTATATTCAGATAGAAAATGTACTTCAGATTGTTAGTCATATCTTAAGGATTTTGTTACAGTTTAGTACTGAATCTGACCCCATCACTTACATGCCTGAAAGCTATGGCATTTTAGCCATAATATGTTAAATCTGAAAAAATAAAACTTGTTTCTGGAGATATATGAAGAATTTTTGCATATGATGCAATGGCAGCTTAGCAAAGATGTATGTGTTATAGTTACTTACAGTATTTTGCATGCAGAGTACAAGCTGACTTTGATGTCTCCAATGGAGACAGTGACACTAAAAGCATATGTTCACCTGCATTGGTTTATTTGTATGAAAAGTCATAGGTCATTTCTCATTCAGAATTCATTCATCATTCATCATTATCAGGAAATATGGTACAGAGAAAAAAAATGTGCCCAACAGTTCTAGACCATCATGGAATTCTAATAAAATACTTTGGTACAAAAAGTATGTTTCAGAGTTCTCTTCTTACTGAATTCTGAAGAATTACACAGAATCACAGTCCTAAGACATAGATTAGCATACTGTTTGCTCAGTAAAGGGACCTTAAGGGTTACTCTATATGTAGTAACAGAAATGTTACCTTGTCTAGTGAATATTTTTGCTGCATTGAGATCTTAGTGCACATACATGTTTATTGTAGACTTTAGATTTTCATTACCCTTTGAGCAGTGGTCATAGAGCTTCTGAGCAGAAATTTGAAACCTGTGTAAAATACTGTAGACCAGTTGTCCTGTATTAGTTCTTACCTAAAATTTCAAGAAATTTGAATAGTATATTTGGGAACAAAATTTACTGAAGAATGCCATTCCATCCCCAAGCAGTTTAGTGCATCTGAATCCTGTTGAACATTGCAGTAAATTCTCTTTGTCAAATGTGAAATTTAGGGTACCCCCTACATGCAATAACAGAAATTCTGCCATGTTACATCTGGTATAATGATAACTACTGCCAAAATTTTCTGAACATTAGTTTTATCCTGCATACTAAAATTAGGTCATATATCTCTCCAGTGGAAGTGGGGTATACTCCCAGACTGAAACATTGAAAGTCATCTAAAACACTGCTTTTGGCACCTGAGTTTTTGAGACCTTATGTCAGTCACCCTCTAACAATCTGTAATGATAATCAGGTACACAGCTGTCTCACGACTGCCATACTACCGTCAATGATTTTTGAGCAATTCTCTTCTGATTTACATGGCAGCACATTGTGTTTGTCAGTATTTGTAATTCAGGCCTCACCCCATTTAAAATAACAGAAACATTGCCTTATCAGGTGAATAGTTATGATTGTTTTCCTTTTTTTCCTTTGAATACAATGGTAGTACAATTAAGGCTCTTTCTTGATATGGACTACATCCTACTACCCTCAACAGTCATTACATACTCATACGTAATTGAAATTGACTATAGTGCACCGTGACAGCCTAGCACATTCTAATTGCCATGTAATCACACTGGTGGAGAATATCAGTCAGGGTTATATCTCTAATCAAGTTTGACATTGTATAGTAAAGCACACTAAAAGGCTCACACACTGTCAAGAATCAGCATCATTGAACTCAAGAATGCTTCCACTTGAATGGGATAAAACACAAACAAAAACATATAAAAAATGTGCATATGCTTTAAAAATTTTAACATAACTAAAATTACAGCTACGATGAAAAAGGTTGAGTGCTTTTGTCCCTATAAACAGGACTTCATCAGAACCATTGTATCAAGGGAAAAACACAGTTTAAATAAGAACACCAATGGATCATGTGACATAAAACCAAATCAGAAAAATTAATTTAAAGAAACATGAACACCATGTTGAAAGCATAACCCTACTATGGTACAAATTAAAAAATATATATGATGCATGTTAACAACAATATTGAGAAATCCTTTCCAAACTACCAATATAGCATAACTCCATAGCAGATAGAAATGAATATCAATAAGCCAATATTTTAGATATATTTTTTAAATATATTGAGTGCTTTGAATGTGATGCATAAATCCTAATAAAAAAAATCACTATATAACCAATCATGAACACATCCATTCATAATTCTGTGGCTCTTCGTTTTAACACAGGGAGAATTGAAACCTGTTTGTTAAGTCCTAGAGTAGTAAAGGTGTTTAACCTGAGTTGCCATATTAATTCCCTGTATTTAATATGTGTTTCCCAGTAGTAAAATCTTTTGAACAGTAAATGTTGGTATTCTGTTATCAAGTGTATTTAGAATGTGGGATTGTGTACAGAGGCAATAATTATTTATTTACTTATTCATTTCCATTTAGTTACTGGGACAGTCTGACTGGATTGGAAACCCCTTTTTAGTAAAGACAGAGAATGAAAAACTCTAGAATGTAACAATTAGCAAAAGTAGTTGAACAAATACAGTGGATATAAAAAGTTTACACACCCCTGTTAAAATGCCAGGTTTTTGTGATATAAAAAAATTAGACCACAATAAATCATTTCAAAACTTTTCCCACCTTTAACATGACCTATAACCTGTACAATTCAATTGAAAAACAAACAAATCTGTTAGAGGAAAAAATATAAAAAATAAAAAAATGTACATTATGCTTGTCATCTTGCCCCATTATTCACCTTATGCACCACAGCATGGCCACTTCACTACAGTTCTGTAGCATGGCTGTAGCTGCAATGTGGCTGCTGTTATTCACTATGTGTAGAAATGCTATGCTAATCCTACTGTTTTAGAATTACTTTGTAGACTAGAGAATATGATCAGAAGAAGTTTGGGGATTAGAACTGTCATTGCTATAGATTACAATTTTTAACATAAAGAATAGTAGCAAGTTTTCAAATAGCATTTAGCTGTGAAATATGTATTCAGTGTAGTCACAAAAAAGAGGGTAGGACCTTGGGTAATGCCAAGCCAATTACCTAAATTTTCTTCTGAGATGTGTTTGTCAGCAAGTCTGTTGACCTTAGTAAATGACATGGATACACTTTTTGAATATTTCCATCAGCAATCTTTATGGCAACTGAGTGTTAGTTTATGGTTTATAAAACCAGAGTGTATCTTTTAGTCTATTTTGAGTGACACTAGATTGGTCTGGAACCTGAACAGTATAATGGTAGTTGGACAGGAGATTGCTTTGAACTGCTATTTATTTAGTATCAAAATGAATGTATATACTAAATCTGATACCTTGGTTAATGAGGATTCAGATACTCGAGATAAAAGTCACATTCTTCTTTGCAAAACAATGTATACAACAGTGACCTTTCATTGCTTGGCAGCAAGGTTCATGGAGTGAGAAAGCCATAACCCAGATATTTAGGGAGGAGTAGTATTTTAAAATATGATATGGCATGGAGTACTAATAATATCACATTTTTAAAAGAAATTAACAGTAGGTAAAAAAAACACAGGGGTCCTCCTTGTCCTAAATACCCTTGATATTTACTTTTCATGTTTTCTATATAAGTAAGGTCTTACCAGGAAATGACATTTTAGAAATGGGTGAGGAATGGAAAGGTTTGCGAAATCCATGGCATATGTTGTAAAAACAATATAAATAAGTGTAAAATGTGTCTTATGGTATCTAATGGATTATACTTAACAAGGAAAGAAAAATGCCGTGTTGTGTATTATTAAGCAATTCTTAAGATTTTGGGACCAAGGCATCCAGTGGTAGAGTTTATTTGGGTCATATTGACCATTTCAGAAGTCTTTGAAGGAGGTATGAACTGTGATTTCATCATAGAACTATTACTGATTTAAGATTCTTCTTTATTTAAGACCAATATCACTTACAGTTTCATCAAGAGTATTGTTTGACTTAACATTAATTAGATTTTATGACTCTCTGGGTTTGTTGTTCATTGGTATTGTGCAGATAACAAGAGTAACATTATTAGATATTTTCCATTTATGTCAGAGGAAATGCATCATTTTCAAGTGTGTATTGAGGTCATTAGAGGACCTGTGACAGTGGTTATCTCATATACATTGGACTGGTTAGATAAATGAAATATATGACTGACTAATTCTGCTACAAAAAGGATGAAGCCATAATATATGTTCTTTACTAACTCAAGTGAGGTCCATTTTCTGAAGGAGCATTTACACTAAGAAACTTTGTGTATGAGGAAAGAAAGCTCTACCACAGCCCTTTAATGTGGAATTGTTTTTGAGCAATCACACAGAACTGGTGAGGCAGATATCACTGAGATCATTGTTAGGACTGGGGAAAACATGCTAAGTTACTGAGAGGAAGACTACATAAAAAATTTTTAGAGGTGACCTCACCTTGTGGTGTAGCAGGATAAAAGCCTGACTGCACTCAAGACAACCCATCTTCAGTAGTGGCATGGTTGCTGCAGAGGGGTCTACTTTATGCACTCAAAAGCTGAAAAATCCAAATCCAAATAGCGCGACACATAAAGAGTGAACTGCGAATACGTCGAATGAATGAAATTGCGAAAGTGGAAATATCGAATTTGCATAGTTGGCCCATCTGCAATATAGCTCCGTAAGGTAAGTTTGTGATAGTTATGAACATTAGGGTTAGGGAGGGGTTAAGGTAAGTGCATAGGTAGGTAGTGTATGTAAGGTTTTGTGTAGGTAATGTATGTAAGGTTTAGTGTAGGGTTTTGTTAAGTGTATGTGTGTGGAATATTTAGTTTGTTTGGGTATAGCTCTGTAGGGGAAGTGTGTGGTAGTTTCGGACCTTAGGGTTAGGGAGGGTTTAAGGATAGTGCATAGATAGTTGTGTATGTGGGGTTTAGTGTAGGGTTAGCAGTAGGGTTTTGGTGCTTTAATTTAGGGTTAGAAGTAGGGTTTTGGTTAGTGTACGTATGTGTTTTTTTTATTGTGTTTGAGTAGGTAGTGTGTTGTGAGTGGTGGGTTGGTCGACTATGATGGTTCGAGGTTTTAAATTTTGTGTTTTAGTACATTCGACATATTCGCAGTTCGCTCTTTATATGTCACTCTATTTGGATTCAGGTTTTTCGTGTTTCAAGCACATAAAGCAGATCCGCTGCAGAGACCAGGTAAATGAGGATGAGAGTTAGTGGCTGACTCCAGTTTACCCGTCACTGTGGGAGGGAGGCAGCCTAGTTAATTTCCTTAGCGACACCTGCAGGAATTCAAGTTTATCACAATGCTGTGTAAAGCATTGGGTGTCCACATTGCAAGAGGTGTGTACCACTTGGTTGAATGGTTGTGTATATGCAGAGGTTTAATTGCATCTCACAAAGGCAGCTATAGCTGAACATACAAGGCTGCCAAGATGGTGAGGATATGACAGTCTGCAGGAAGTGCAGACTGGCCAGCTCCTTAACACTTGACTGCCACCTCACTGAAGAATGAATGGTCCAGATGACTCTTACTTTGACTGAGGAGCAAATAGGTTAATTGGATATAGAAAGGAGAGTAATTTGGTCAATCCTGTGAATGGCAATAAAAAGAAAATAATTTTTTGCAGTGGAATGGCCATAATGAGTTACATTAATGATAAATTCTAATAAGTTATGTGTGATAAAGTCTAATTAAGATTATTACATGTTGATATGGGAAAAATCCTATCGAGTTCTCCTAAAACTAAAGTTGTTCTGGTAATCCAGGAAGAAGAAGAAAGGTTTATCTTAGAAATTAGAGCATAGGTGGAGAAGTGTGGTAACTGATAAAAATGCAAGGTTAGATATTTCTTTTGGTGTCTCAGTGGTGTAGTGGTTAGGATTGTCGCCTCACAGCAGGAGGTTCTCTGGTTCAATTCTCGGCTGGGGTGTCTTCTTTGTGGAGTCTTCATGTCCTTTCTGCATTTGTGTGTGTCTTCTTCGGGTGCTCTGGTTTTCCCCCACATTCCAAAGCCACACAGTAGGTAGACTGGACACTCTAAACTGGCACTAGGTATGAGTGTGTGTGTGTGTGGTGCACCCTCTGGGGAGGGTTAGGTCTTAGACTATCAAACTGAACCTGTAACTGCGACAGAAACAATGAGTGCTGAAAGGTGTTCATTCTCTGATGTACTACATGGTTAGTAAACAGGAAAGAGAGAGAGATTTCTTAGGCCACCTAAAGAAATGTTTTCATTACTCACACAAGGTTATTCTCAAGTGTTGGTTTAAATACTATAATTGTTAAGACCTGGGTATCTATTTTACTAGCATCACACATTTTACCCCATCTTGTGGCCAGAATATGTATATCAAAAGCTATGTAAGTATAAAGTAAGTTATATTAGAGAGGATCACCTTCATTATGTCAGGTGTGTACTACTGTTAAATTGACAGAGGTATACCCAGGTATTTAAGGATTCAGTTATATCATTTATACTTTGAGAGTTGTGGTAAGCAATGTTTAGGTATTTATAATTCAGGCAGATGGTTGTGTAGGGATGGAAGATGGGACAGAGCCAGGGGATAGTGTTAATTTCAATTCCCATTTTAGTAGAATGATTACTTAGTACTGAATTTTTTTAATTTTGCAAGATGTTGGTGGTAGAAAAGAAAAGAAAGTTGCCTCAATTTATGAGTAAATACAAAACATACAGACTCCTATGGAAATGTCATCACTCAAAATGCAGAATGCAGACTTGCCAAAAAAAGACTGAAAATCCAGGAGAAGAATGAATCTCAAACATTGACCTTCTCCTTTAAACTTCTTTTTGCAACCACCTTGCATGCTCTGAACTTACATATACCAACTTCAAGATTGCCATATCTTGAAGAAAAGGGAATATTCAAGGAAATGGCTATCTCAGACTTAGTATTTGAAAATTTGTTCTTGCAGCCATTCAGTCTCCATGTTTTGGGACTAGCTCTTACTGTCCAGGCAGGTTCCAGCGTGTAGCTCGCAGGACATTTTCCTGCGAGCTACATCGCTGAAACCAAATGGCTGCAGCAGCACTTTGCCGTAGTGCAATATGGCTGAAAAGCCTAGCCGCTGCAGCTGTACTCTATGGACGGGCAGAGACAGCCGTACCGGATGTGTAACACATTCCTTAATCTCATTCAAGGTATGCATTTATTTCCTTATTTATTTATTTTGTTGTCACTGACAACAAAATAAATAAATAATGAAATAAATGCATTCCTTGAATGTGAATAAGGAATGTGGTACACATCCGGTACGGCTGTCTCTGCCCATCCATAGAGTACAGCTGCAGCGGCTAGGCTTTTCAGCCATATTGCACTACAGCAAAGTGCTGCTGCAGCTGTTTGGTTTCGGCGATGTAGCTCGCAGGGAAATGTCCTGTGAGCTACATGCCAGAAACCTGTCCAGGCATTTCAAATTGTTACCAAATATACATCCTAAATAAAAACTTATATTGGTAGAAGTATTTAATTTTGTATTGAAAGGAATGGTTGGGGTGGAAAACAGAGCAAAAGTATTTCATTTTGTATTGAAAGGCATGGTTGGGTGGAAAACAGAGCAATGCTATTAAAGTTGGGGAAGATGCATTTCTTTTGAAACGGGATGAAGTAGAATGTGATAACAGACAGATGTAAAAATAGATGTAAGGAGGGAGATGTAGAATAAAATTGAGAGATAAGAAAATATTATATGTTGCAGTCAGAAACTGGCTGTGATAAGGTTGATCTTACTGTAGGTAGCAGCAACTCATACTTGAGTCAAGCAGCAGACAGAAGTGCAGATTTTAGTAGTTAGTTTAGGGCATATGTTTTAGGACAGAGAGAGGAAAACAAGTCAAGTAATACAGTTATAAAGGAAGATAAAGTGGTGACAGGGAGAATAATCCCTGGGATTCAATAAACTCTGTGTAAGAATAGCACTATTCTTGCACGGAGAGGTTCGTATCTATATAGCACAGCAGCGCACCTTGCATATTCATGAAGGTGCAATGCTGTAAGGCTACATGGACACGAGACAACAATGAGTGCAGGGGGTGTGTTCCAGCAGTGCTCACATGGTTAACACGTCCCCTGCACTCAGAAAGTGCCATTACGGCACTTTGAAAAACAACAACAGTGTCCGCAGGCACAAATGGAAATAATAACAATGTCCACGGACACTGAAATGTAGGAGACAGACAGGCACCCCTTCACAGTATAGACCAGCACCGGATGTCCAGATAGGTATGCCAGTGTACATACTGGCATACCAAATAACTCAACACCATTATGTTCGCAAGAGGAAACAATTAAAAAGTGTCCCCAGTTGTGGCCAGAGTCCCCCCATGTATGATGTAGTTGTCTGGATGTCCTACCCAGGAGGCCGAGAGGTATGTGCATACCCCTAAAGTGAGAAGAAAATTAAAATCAATTTTATTTTTTTTCCATCCCAAGTAAAGTTTAAGTGTAGCTGAGCGGGTGTGCTCATCACGCAGCTGTGCTTAGCATAGTTTAAATATCCCAAGGAGATAAATAGAAATATACAGCTAAAACTTGCAAGGCAAGATAGCATAGTGGTTAGAGCTTCTGCTTTGCATGCAGGCATTCACAGTTAGAGCCCCAATGACGTCCGTTCACTTTTACATGGGAAAGCAGTATTAAAATTATTTTGTTTTATTAAATGATAGTAAATAATATTTGTCAACCACAGTAGTATAGTAGGTCCAAAAGTGAGGTGTCAATCTAGAAAAGATGTGAAACTCCCATATAAACACAAGTGCCCCATACAGAATAGTCACATAAGAATAGAATGTAATGAAAGCACATAGGGGGATGCCATGGAAAGTAAACACAAAATGATAATATGTCAGTAATAATGAATCAATCCCACAATCCTGATACTCTATAAAATGACATCTGAGCAATGCTAAGTAGTACACAGCTATGCTAAGTTGGTGTAAGCATTGCTTAAATGTAAATGCTAAGCAATAAGTACCCAGCTAAACGGATTTGCCCATTGGTAAGCAGTGCTCAACATCTAACCCTTTAAACACTGCCAACCTCAGCTAAGTGGGTTTGCATGTCACATAGCTTAGCTCAGCATATTCAAAATGGTCCAATGATGGCATAGGGTAGGAATTTGGCCCTATTTAAACCTTGCAGACAGGAATACAGCCATAACCAGTTGTAGCTCATCTTTGCAGGTACTATGGCTGGTGTAGGAGAAGGATCGCGCTTTCAAGCACAGTGCTGGAGCATTCAGGAGTCCAGGGTCACGGTTGGACTCCTAATAAATGACCATGAGGAGAGACTGCTGCAGGGCCAGTACCAGGGCTCACAATACAAAGCAGAGGCCTGGGCAGTCTTGCACGTGACCTCACCAGTGCTACTTGCATCCCTTGAACTGGTAAGCTGGTCCAGCACCATTTTGCCGACCTCAAGCATAGGAAGAGGGAGCTCTTGGACAATGGACCCAAGATGCACAGATAAGAATGTCCCAGCAATGTGTAAGTATCAGTATCAACTAGTGTTTACCAACCTCCAACCTGCATATGTGATCGATAGATATGCATAATTGTTTCTTTATCTTCTGTACAGCTGCAGAAGAAAGGGCTGCGAACACAGACACCCATGCCAGCAGGTTGCTAAGGCTGTGTTGGGAGGCTGTTGAGTACAAATCTAGCTTGCAGTATTCAGGGCAAATAAACAGAGAGGAGTAGAATATCAACTGCCAGTAGGTTAAAATGTGTACTGTGTGTAATAAAAAAATGACGTTAGCAGAGTAATAGTGACGTACAGGATATCTAACAATAAAATTGTCAGTACCCCTCAATACAACAAAAAACCCAGACTGTTGTGTTTAGTTTTGTATGTGGTGGTATGAATCTAAATGTGTACAGGTTCTGCACAGCAACTATGGCTCTGACAGCATGACTTAATCGAGGCTCATCTGTCAAAGATTGTGGAGCTGAAAAACAGGAGCTCAACTATATGAAATGTTCCATGCACCACGATCTGATCCCTGAATAGTAATATGTAAAGTATTATATTGTATCCCACTGCTTTGTGTTAACCATCACTTTCCAGATTGTAATATGTCAAAGTATTAATACACAGTACAAGAACTATCTGCCATGCATGAATGTCAGAATTACAAGGTCATATTGTCCAAACAAGAGAGTATTAGGCAGAAAACAGTCAAGCAAGTGACAGCAGTTCCTCAATAGCTCAATGGAATGAAACACAACCTTGTTGTACCTTTTTGCCCAAACAGGCAAGGTTTGAATCCCAGGAGTGGTAGCAAGCTGTATGCATAATTTCACCCAAGAATATGTGAATATGTGTAGAAACAGTCAGGTAGTGTTAGCAGAAATTTTCTCCATAGGTCTGCCAGGTAAGGAAATGTTTCTATTAGCTGTAGAAAGGTTGTACTAATACACTGTGTACAACTCATCCACTGTCCAACCCCAAGGGTACAAATGACAGCAAGATAAGTATACACCAAGCAGTTTCTTCCAATAAATGTCTCTCAAGTGTCATGCTGTCACAGCTAGTGGTCACTGCTGCCAATATCCAGGGTGACAGATAGAAATTCAAGGGGAGTACAGCAGTAGCACACACACACAGCATGAGTGCAGAGTGCCCCGTCAGTGTCACATATGTAACCTTGAATATGTGAATATGTGTAGAAACAGTCAGGTAGTGTTAACAGATATTTCCTCCGCAGGTCTGCCAGGTAAGGAAATGTATGTATTACCTTTAAGAAGGCTTTAGTAATACACTGTGTACAAACATTTCACTGCCCAACCCCAGGGCATAGGTAGATGTAAAGTGAGGTCATAACTGGAGAGTAATGAGTAGAGTAATGATCAGTACAGTTGTGAACAATTGAAGCCTATACAGTTGTTAATTGACATCCCTCGCTCTCCCCCACCCTATCTGCACCAATAATTCATACACATAATCAACGAGTCTGTTTTTCTCCAAACTTACTGCTGGGACATGTGTCCTATTGTTCTACAAATATTGAGTTGTTTGATTATTAATGTTCCCCATTCAAATACTATCACTGGTGGCTTGTTGCTATCAATGTAATTTGCATTGAGTTGTTTGATTATTAATGTTCCCCATTCAAATACTATCACTGGTGGCTTGTTGCTATCAATGTAATTTGCATGACGTTATAATGCCTATTGTGGTTCCATATATGCATGTGTTTTGTTTGCTATGCAACTGTTTCAAATCTGTTTTATGGGGTCAATTGGAACATACATGCATGCTGTTATAACTAATCTAAAAATGTGTTGTTCTTGACTAACCAACATATTTGGTAAAACCTCAACATCATAGCATGTCTGTGAAGGCAGATCCCAGAGGATCCATCTGTCCTGCTCCATCTGGCTGTGACACCGGGTGCCAGCACATCAGGGACCCAACCTGGAACCTCCTCGTCTGCTAGTCCCGCACCACCTTCGCTTGGAACTGCCTCAGGGGATGAGGCCCATCCCCCCTGGGAGTGGGTGCAGACAGGAAACTGTCACCCATAGCCAGGTCTGGGGTTTGGTGTGTAGTGCCATCCAAAAGGAGTTTGGTGGACAGCTGCACCAGAATGAGGGCTGCTGGCACATCTTGAGGGTCAGCCTGCCTGTCCTGTCCAGCCCCCAACACAGCCACCTTTGGGGCCATGAAGGTGCAGTGGGGACTGCCCATGGGTGGGAACCTCAGTCCCACTTTATCCATTTGGGGGCTCATGGGTGTCTGATTCCCAACCACCCTCCCCATCCAAGGTGTTTAACCCCACATGTGTCATATACCACCCCGATACCGCTGTCTTGTCTGTCTTCCTACCCAACTTACTTCCCCAAATATACCTACTATCCTTCCCCAACATCCCACTCTCACCTTAAAACAAAAAAGGGCATCTGTTCCTAAAAAAAAATGATGCCCCATACATAGCTGTCCATTTCAAACATCTGTCCAATGGACACATGTAATCTGGTCCAACTGACTTGACAACACATTACTGCTTTCCTCACCCCTCTCTCAGGGGTTTGACTGTCCAAATTCACCTCCAAATTCTATAGAAATTCACAGCTGTTGCTGTAGAAGAAATGGACAGCTATGGACTTTTCCTACACCCATATTGCACATCCCTAGCTACTTTTCATACTGTACTTCTCCCTGCATGCCCCTTTTTTCACCGCTTTCCTATCAGCCTGTTTTCATTTCTTTTAAAGAAATTAGTGAGAGGATAAGTAGGGATAACTGGCACTAAGTGAAGCAAAATCTGATTAACCGTAGCATGGCAAACCCATGCAAACCTGCTTACAACTGCTTAAAAGTGCCTTAATCACTCTGTATCCATCAGACCCTGTTCTGCCAAGCAACAAAATGTCAGCCCTGCCAAGTCCTGGACCCAGGATGCTGTACTCTACAATAACAGCAACATACCACTACACCATCCTAGCTGAGAGAATTTGTCATGCTTTAACAAACATATCATGCATTTTGGTCATTTAACATTAACGAAAAAATCATCAGTCCCAAGTCTCAAACCCATGATCCTGTACACTATAGTCAGCACAACATACCACTACAATAGAGGCATACAACATTAGGGAGAAAGCTCTGTGGAAACATTTATATGTGTGTGTGTGTGTGTGTGTGTGTGTGTGTGTGTGTGTGTGTGTGTGTGTGTATGTATATATATAAACATGCAGTGCAGTCATACCTTAGAACCATCCCTCTCAACCTCTTAGTGCAAGAAACCTGTACAACGGCTGTAAAATGGGAGGGGGAAATGGGCCACATATAGTAACATATTTCAAATATCGCTGTTAGAAAGGAAGACATTTGTTACAGCAATAGAGTGCATTTCAGCAGACATTTACTGAAGGATATGAGGATGGAAACTGAAATGTTATGTCATTATTTACTAATATAAATCCTTGGATCATCACAGTGATTTACCAGGCAAATACAAATAAATTGTGGAACAGAACGAAAGTATGGGCCAAACATCTGGACATTCTGTGAAAATCCTGGCAGTGGAGAGGTATGCCAGGACCCCCTTAGTGTAATGAATCTGGACCAAGCCTGACAAAGTGGGGGGACAAAGGCATGAAAATAGGGACATATCCAAAATATGTGAGTAGATAAGCTGAGAAAGTTGATGTAATAACACTATATGTCCTAACATATATTGACTGAAATATCACAAGTCCTGGATTCAATTGCTTCTCATTAGTTATTGAACTCAATCCCCACATCTTCCCACTGATGTGTCAGGAATACACAACAGTTATGGGGACCAGACCAAAGATATCGGCCAGACAACTGGACATCCTTCGTATATGTGGATATAACACATTAGGGGAAACTACACTGAGCTACCAAGCAACGTCCAAACTACAATCAGACTGACATAACACTATCCAAATCCAGCTCTGGGGCTGTACACATGCATTTGCAAATATAACAGGCACTACAGGGATGTAACACTAGCGGAAAAAAGACACTGGTGTGAATGTGCACCCCCACAACCAATTGCATCACAGTCACAGTGACATACCAGTAAGCAAACCTAACACTAAAGTATAGCAACTGCATGAGCAACAGTATCCTCTTTGCCACTCACACAATACCCCTAAATGTAGTGCCCCAAGTCACAGTGTAGTGGGAATCTTGAGATGTTATGGGACATGTCACGGTCTGCCTGTAGAAACATATACAGGCGTTAGGGAACCAGAAACCAGAGCAGCATTCACAGTCAGATATAAAGGGCCTATGACACTCACATGTACCCTCCTCCCTACATAGCCCAAATAACATGTACACACTACACTGCTACACAATCCTGACAGTCTGTTAACAATGGCCAGACATAGACTTCTCAAATGTACAGTTTCCCACAGAATGTATAGGCACAGGACTCATATCTATGGCCGCTTCCTTGTTACATGTCTGGCGGTCTACGACATCACTGGGATGGTAGCAGGAATGAAGGCAATAAATAATGATACTACATACCTCTGAACCTCTTAGTACATCAAATCTGGACAAAACCTGACATAACTGGGGGACAGAGACCCAAACACAGTGGTATATTGAACATATTGCTGTTATAAATTTAGAAAGTTGCTGGTGTTACCAGGTTGGTTGTAACATATATATTCTGAGGGATATGAAGTCATTAACACCAATGGATGTTAGCATTTACTGACTGCATTCTCCAGAGTATCCTACTGATTAGCCAAGGACAGCAACTGTCTGGGGAACAGACCAAACATATAAGCCACGCATCTGGACATTGTCTAGGCCTCTGGACAGTGTAGAGGTATGACTGCAGTCATGTAACAGAATGGAAACCCCTTTAACGCTGCCAAACATGTCACCCAGCATGTTAGGAAACACAGTAAGACCAGCATGACACTCCCCACAACAGCTCTTTGCATTTACCCATGTATATTCAAATATACCATGCACTACAGGGATGGAATTGTAGTGAAAAGCAGATAGTTGTGCAAAAATGTCCACCCAAAAACATTTGCACCACAGTCACAGCAACATATCAGAACCCGAAATGAACTCTAGAGTACAATGACTGTCTGAACAAACAATGACACCACATACACATATGCCATAGATATAGGCAACTGGCTGCAGACAGATGAAGTGTAAACATCACCCCCTGTCTCCCCATAGGTACACATGTGCATGTACAGCACCTGCCCCTCTTCCCTCATGATCAGGAAGCAGGTCTGTAATGCCCTCTCAAAGGCAACACATAGAGGTCTCCATAGGCCTGATACCATTCCTGGCTACATCCTAAATGAACACAGGCATGGGATCTCAGACCTATTCTGCAGTGTAGTCAATCATAGCCTGAGCACTGGTGTCATCCCATCTGCACAGAGGACAGACAGAAAGTTGATAGAAAACAGGTTATCCATTAGCATGAATGTTCTGAAGGATACAAGTCTGCAACTGAAATGTATGCCATTATGTCCTGACAGCAATCCTCAATGACATGGCTGAGAACCGCAATACTCTCCATTTACTACAATAATATAATATTAATATCCAATTGGAGATAAATAAAAATATACAGCTCAAATCCCCAAACCAAGACAGTGTAGTGGTCAGAGTCCCAGCTTTGCATGCAGGTGTACACGGTTCAAGCACTACAACAGGCAATCCAATTTTACATGGGAAAGCAGTGTTAGAAATACTATTTTCATATTAAAATATGTGGTAAGTTATTTTTGTCAACCAGGTAGTGTAACTGGCGTAAAATGGAAGTGTGAGTGGATGTAACATGTGAAACCACCCATGTATACATGTGCCCCATACAGAATAGTTACACCACTTGCTACTATAATGAAAGCACATAGAGACATGTCATGTAATGGAAATCATATACACTTACTAAATGAAGCCATTAGTGTGATATTTTATAAGAAAGAACTTTGAACAATGGTTAGCAATGCTCAGCTATGCTTAACTGATTTTAGCATTGCTCAAACATGAATGCTAAGCAGCAGGTAGCTCAGATAAACAGATCTGCACATTGGTAAAGATTACTAAGCAAAACCTACATGGTTTAAGTGCCTAATAGTTTAACCGTTTGTTGGTATCACTTAGTGTCATGCAAACCCATGCAATCCAGCTTACAACTGCTTAAACCCATCTTAATCACTCTGTCTGTATCAGCCTCTTTTCTGCCCAGCAACAAAATAAACAGCCCTTGCACGTCTTAAACCCAGGACCCTGTACACCATAGTCACGTCAATTTACCACTAAGCCATCTGAGCTGTAGGATTTTCTGCTGTTTTTCAAACATACCAATAGGGAAGAAACATTGTGGAACCACTAATGATTGGTACAAATATATATACATATATATATATATATATATATATATATATATATATATATATATATATACATATATATATTATATATATATATATATATAGCTATGTAAGGGGATACATATATATGTATAACAATATATAAATATATTACCAATAAAGATTGAGGTGTGTATATATATGGACCAAGCCAAACAAAGTGGGGGGACAAGGTTATGGAAATAGGCACATATTGGAAATAATTGGGTAGATAAACTGAGGAAGTTGCTGCAGTAACACTGTCCTAACATATGTTGAATGCAATATCAGATGTCTGAGAAATTAATTGCCTGTCATGTAGTGAGTCCATTCCACACATCATCCAACTGAATTGTCAGAAATACACACCTGTCATGGGGACCAGACCAAATATATGAGCCAGACAACTTTACATGCTATGAACACCTGGAGAGTTGAGAGCTATGAGTGCAGCTATGTAACATTATGGAAACTAGACTAATCAGACAAGTATGTCACCAAGCACTATCCAAAATACAGTCGAGGACAACACCATACTACCCCAAAGCAGCTCTGGGGAATTACACATGCATTAGCTAACGTAGCACACACTGCATGGATGTTACTGTACTGAAAAAAAAGATATTGGTATGAAAGTGCATACACACACCCAATTTCACGACAGTCACAGCAACATACAGGTAAGCCTACCAAACACTAAAGTATAATGACTGTGTGGACAGATATATCTTGATTGACAGTCACACCATACCCCTGCATAAACTGTCCCCAGGTCACAGTGTAGCCGGACTTGTGTTGTGGCATGGGACATGTCTCAGAATGCTCATACAAACATGTACTGCTGATAGACCACTGATAACTGGAGCAGCATGCACAGTTGGATACAAAAGGATGCATGCCACTCACATCTGCCTCCCACCCTATACAGGCCAACTAATAAGTAAACAGTACGGTGCTACAAATTCTTGATAGGCGGTATACAATGGCCAGACATACACTGACCTCCTGACTTTACAGAGTTCCACAGGTTGTCCAGCCTTTGCCCTCATATTTATGGCCCCTACCCCAGAAGATGTGTGGGATTCCACAACACCACTGGGATGATATCAGGGATGACAGCACTAAATAATGAAAGACCATACCTATCCACCTCATAGTGCATGACATATGGACAACGCCTGACACAATAGGGGTACAGCAGCCCAGAATCAAGGGCATATGTACAATAGCGCTGTTATAAACTGAAAAAGTCATTTGCAATGAGGGGTATGGCAGTGTAGTAACATATCAAGTGTGCCATAGCCGAGGTACAGCTGTACATAATTATCAGGTCTGTATAACAGTCATTGCAAGTGCCACAAAGTTTATAGGGCTGAGGGATGTATACAGGTAAGTGTATGGTAGTAGACATCAGCAGCTCTTGTAAAGTGGACAATGGAAAGTGTATTTGGTGTAACACACCTCAGATTATTGAAATCCACCCCCAGAGGATATTGTGTCGACAAAACATACAGAGAATACCGTTCACACACACACATGCACAGGATCACAATTGCCAGTGTAGGTTTTTGAACTCCTACCCATCTAGTTAATGGTACTCCATTGTTAGGCAGTTATTGTAGGTGACACAGAGCTAATAGTGTGGAGAGTGTTCCACAGTATGTGTAAAGTGAATTACAGCACGTGCCCTTGTAAGGTATGGCAGTGGGGGTGTACTGGGTGTGAATGGATTCATAATACTGTCACACATGAGTCTACACACTCCCATACACTGCTATACACACCGATGCACACACGCAAATGTCTCAGTACTGTGATTAGCAGCCCTGCCTTTCTAGCTCTTCATTCCATACTGTTACATAGCTGTTGCACACACCAATGGGCTTATAGGTCTGCAGAGTGCTTACAGATACCTGTATGGTTGATGTAAAAAGCAGCCCTCATACAGTGGAACATAGGATGTGTGCTGGGAGAACCATGGCTTAAAATTGTAAACCATGGCTACCCAGTGGATATAGTCTTCATTCAAACACAATCAGGATACTGGTCTTGCACAAACACACACACACACACACACACACACACACACACACACACACACACACACACACACACACACACACACACACACACACACACACACACACACACACACACACACACACACACACACACACACACACACACACACACACACACACACACACACACACACACACATTTGCCAGGACTGAGATTAGAACACCTACCTATCTAGTTATTGCTACTAAACCGTTATACATTTATTGCACATGCTACGGAGCTTATAGGGTGAAGTGCGTTCCATGGTTCCTCTAATGTGAACAACACCACCAGGCCTTGTAAAGTATGGCAATGGTAGATGTACTGGGTGAGAATGGACTCAAAATACTCTATCCTACAGAAATATACACAATGACAAACACAAATACAGTCATACATACATTTGCCAGAACTGAGGTTAGCAGCCCTGTCTATCTTGTCAGTCAGTCCATACTATTACATAGTTCCTACATACTGTACATCCCTTATTAGGCTGAATAGTGTCATCAGATACCTCTACAGTTGAAGGATACAGTGGGCCTCATACAGTGCACCTTGGGACATATACTGGAGTACCATGGTCTAAAAATGTAACCCCCCCCCCATTGGATATAGTACTCACTTAAACATAGGATACTGTTGTCACACACAATTACACATGTGCCAGGACGGAGATTAGAACCCCTTCCTATGTAGTTATTGGTACTACAATGATATACATTTATCACACATGTCACAGACCTTGTAGGGTGAAGACTGTTCCATGGCTCTTCTAAGGTGAGCAACATCACCATCCCTTGTAAAGTATGGCAATGTGCAGTGTACTGGGAGAGTGAAGCCTGCAAATGCTGTCTCCTACAAATTTACACATGTACAAACACTTGAGCACACACACACACACACACACACACACACACACACACACACACACACACACACATACTCACATTTGCCAGGACTCAGATTGGAACCCCCACCTATGTAGTTATTGGTACTATAGTGTTATTCAGTTACAGCAAGCACCAGGGAGCTTATAGGGTGAAAAGTGTCACAAGGTATCTTTAAAGTGTATAACATTACCAGCCCTTGCAAAGTATGGTAATGGGGGGTGTAGTGGGTGAGAAGGGTGTCAAAGTACTTTCACCTACCACTTTACATGCTCACAAACACTTTTATACACAGTCATGCACACACACACACGTTTGCCAGTACTGAGATTCATAAGTTCATGTGTTCATAGATGTGTACCAGGCTAATGGCCATAGAGCCATTACAAGCCTAGCCCATGGGAGTACCCTGGCATCATGCCACCTGACATTTGTCCATAGTGAGTCTATCTACTTTTACCACTTGAATAATCCCCATGACAGTTAAATTCCCCATTCAGTCATCCAGATTTCTCTTGAAGACGACCAGTGAGGTACTCTGATTGACATGTATGTGACATATATTCCATAATGTGGAGTCTCTGAGTTATGGACCTGTCCCTCAGCATGTTCTGTCGACTGTGGTAATGAGGTTGTGGTCTTCATGGCATATGGTGCAGACAGATTGAGATTTCAGTAGTTGTGGCATTCCTAACAGGGATGAGCAGACATGGCTTTGTCAGTCATGCAGAGGTCACATGTAAGTAGCCAAGATGTGACCGAGAATACTTGGAGGTATTGGACCCTGTCCATGTAGTACAGTTGTTTAAGGCCTGGGATCCTATTTGTGAGGTACATTTGCCGCCTCTCCAGTTGTTGCAGGTGTCTAGTGAGGTACATGGCAAATAGGCCATTGTACCTGATGTCTGGCCTAATGAGGGGTGAATAAAGGGAGACATTGCCCTCTTCCTTCCTGGATGCAACACCCTTAGTTATGAGATGTGCCACATAGGAGGACTTTCTATCTACAGTGGCAATGTGGTGGTCATATGAGAGGTCACCGTCAACCTGTTTTCCCAGACCTCTTATAATGACTTCTATGTCACGTGGACTACCAGCGATGTGGTAATTCATGGAAACCACATTCATGCCAAAGGGGATGGTGAAACATTTCTTGCCATGGAGCCTAAGGCCAGTGCATGGACAACAGTCGTAGGTCTCAGTGGAGACTGTATGAAGGATGTCAACATAATTTGGGGATGCAAACATAGCACCCATTTTGCAGTTGCCTGCAAACATTGTCATCCAGAGTCCCTTTGTTTTGGGCTGGATATCAGAGGTGTACATACAGTACTTGGGGAGAACCAGGACCAGACCCTGTGGTACTCCAATCATGACTGGTCAGAAGTCTGATCTGGAGTCTACTGCCTTCACACTGTGGGTTCCATCCATAAGACAGTTTACAACTCACTTAGTGACATAGGGTTTGATGCCTAGCTGAGTGTGTTTGTCTATGATTTCTGAGTGGGGCATGGTATCAAAGGATTAGAAGCCCAACCTACACTGTTTTTGATACCATACTGTTAAATAGTTATTTCACATAGCACACAGCTTATAGGGCTGCAGGGTGTCTACACCTACCTCTACAGTAGTTGACAACAGTGGGTCCTGTCCAATGGACATTGGGACATGTACTGAGTGGACCACACTAAAAGATTGCAAAACCCACCCCCAATGGATATGGTTCACAACCAAACACACACACACACACACACACACACACACACACACACACACACACACACACACACACACACATGCACACATGCACACACATGATAGTGTTCTCACACACACACACACACACACACACACACACACACACACACACACACACACACACACATACACACATTTGCCAGGACTGAGATTGAGACCCCTATCTATCTAGTTATTGCTATTACAGTGTTATGCATTTACTGGATGCACCACAGAGTTTATAGGGTGAAGGGCATCCCAAGTTACTTCTAAGGTGAGGGACATCAGCAGCCCTTGTAAAGTATGCCACTTGGATCTGAACTGATTGTGGACTGTAACCTACAGATATACACACATACAAACACACATACACTCACACACACATTTGCCAGGACTGAGATTAGAACCCCTACCTGACTAGTTTGTTGCACTATAGTAGTACACAGTTATTGCAAGTGCCACAGAGCCTATGGGGCTGATGGCTGCATAAAGGTATCTGTAAAGGTGACTGACATCAACAGCACTGCCAAAGTAGGACAATGGAAAGTGTACTGGGTAAGAATGGCCTCAAATTAATTAACCTACAAACACATACTCACACTTTTACATTTGGCAGGACTGAGATTAGACCCCCATACCTAACTAGTTTGTTGCACTATAGTAGTTTGCAGATATCACAAGCACCACAGAGCTTATAGGGTTGATTGCTGCCCAAAGGTATCTGTAAAGATGACTGACATCAGCAGGACTGCTAAAGTAGGGTGATGGGAAGTGTACAGGGTGGTACACAACTCAAAATTGTACAACCCACATGGGATACAATTCTCACACACAAACACACACACACACACACACACACACACACACACACACACTTACTTGCTAGCATTGCAATTAGAACCCATGTTTATCTAGTGATTTGTACTATAGTGTTACACAGTTATCACATGTGCTATGGAACTTACTGGGGTGACAACTGGCCAAATGTGCTGATAAGGGGAATGACGTCAGAAGGACTAATAAAGTAGGGAACTGGGTGGGAACTTATCAAAATAATTCTTCTTACAAACATACACACACACTTATACATCCACACACACATTTGCCGGATCTGAGATTAGAACCCCTGCCTAGCTAGTGATTTCTACTATAGTGTTACACATTTATCAAGTGCACTATGGAGATTACTGGGCTGACAACTGGCCAAAGGTACTGATAATGGCAATGACATCAGAAGGACTGATAAAGTAGGGCACGGGGTGGGAAACTTATCAAAATACTTCTTCTTACAAACATACATACACACTTACACACCCACACACACATTTGCTAGATCTGAGATTAGAACATCTGCCTAGTTAGTGATTTGTACTACAGTGTTATGCAGTTATCACATGTGCTACAGAGCTTACTGGGCTGAAAATTGATCAAAGGTGCTGATAAGGGGAATGACATCAGCAGGACTGATAAAGTGGGGCACTGGGAAGCGTTGTGGGTAGAAATGGCCTAAAACTGCTTCACCTGCAAACAAACACACACACACTCCATCACTCTCACACACACAACTGTGACAAACACACAGTTGCCAGTATTGAGATTAGAACACCTACCTATCTAGTTATTTATACTATAGTATTACACTGTTATCACATACACTACAAAGCTTGTAGGGGGTGATATGTGTCCAATGGTACTTCTAAGGTGAATGACAGCAGCAGATCTTTTGAAGTAGGGCAATATGAAGTGTACTGAGTGGGAACAGTCTCCTAATACTTAGACCTATGGACACACACACACACACACACACACACACACACACACACACACACACACACACACACACAGGCAGGTGATGTGATATTATAAACCCAACCTCAGTATTTTTACAGAATGGGGCTCATGTTTAATGCTGGCACGTGCAGCTGTTTACAACTGGTATGCCACTGTCCACAGCAGGACATCACTGTATGCAATTCAGGGTATCTATGTATGTGACACCCTCTGTCTGTGCCCCCCTGTGTTTCTCTCTCTCTCTCTCTATCACTGTCTGTCTCTCATTTTGCCACATCTATGTGTGTGTATGCTTGACATATGTTATCTGTTGCCCATATATATATGTGTGTGTATCTCATGCAACAGATGCAGATATATCATATATGGGCCACCTACAGCTAGCTGAGATTAATCCTGTGTAATGTGTGTGAGGACAGTTGAGATGTACATAGCTATCTGTATGCACAGACATATATACACAATATAGTCATATATTCCAAAGTGGGTTCCAACATGTCCTGTGATTATCTAAGTGTAGGAGCATGCCCTGTGTGACCTTCTATAGTTAGAGTGGGTCTCCATTCCAGAGATAAGTGTACTCTAGTCTAGGGTTTTGTGTGCTACAGCTATACTTCTAATGAGTACACAGGACTTTCCTCAGCATACTGGGTTTGTTTAGCAGACATTTTCTGACATATCTGTAGTCTGACACTGCAATGTATTGTGCCATTACCTAGTGCCAGACATCCTCAGATCATCACAGTGCTTTACCAGAGGAATACTAGTTGTATTATGCATAGACCAGTATTATGAGGGCAGCTATGTACATTCTTGCCCAACAAGGTAATCTGTGAGGTGTGGCTACAGCCAGTTAAGTAATAACGAGCTGTGTAAACAGTCCAGCAACCTGGTGATATACTGGCTGGGGATTTCCTGCTTGTGTAGTATTTTTCTAGCCTGAGATGTCATATCCTTGTGTGGGTATACCTCTCACCTGCACATTCTTTGGTTGGTTGTCCAGGTGTTTGGCTAGAGGTTTCATCCTGTCTACATAAACTTGTGTTTTTATGGGAAGTTAGTTACATAAAATTGAAGAGTGATGTTACATAACAATGACAGACATTACTCTTTCAGACTACATAACCTGCAGACAATTCCTGCTACTGCAAACCTCTCACCCTGCCAACTTTCTCATTATGTAAGGGCAATATTTACAACACATGCCTATCTTTGTGCCTTTGTTAAACTTTTATTTCTGACCTTGTCCAGACATCTTGCTGTCAGAGGTTGGGGGTTAGGGGTTTGGTTACAGACTGCATTCTGCTATGCAGGCATGTCCATTATATATATAAACTCAAACATAAGAAAAAAAGATTATTGAGAATCACCACTGGCAACAGTATAAAAAAGCACTTATATTCACAAAAGCCTTGGTGCCTCAGCTACACATCCTTCAAGATGTCCCTTATATGTGTAGTATATTCTACATAGCACTGTGACTTCCAGTTATGTCAGTGGCAGAGCAGTGGGTGTCACTGACATGCATAACAGTTGGCACTGCAGTTATCTGCACATGACCCTGTCAAAGACAACACTGTACCTAGGGCACTACGACACAACTGCCAGGAGAAAATGCTGGCCAGATCCTGACAGTATTAACCACACATACACATAGCTCACTGACCCCTGCATATACAGGCAACATGTTTTCATGTGTATTGGTACAGCTCTGGCAATGTGTGCTATGTTGCTATTTCCCTGCAAACATACATGTCAGTGCATTTGTGTGGTTATATGGGGGACACACCTGTTAACTGCACACATTTGCACAGACAGTGCTGATATTTAGTTTACATTTTGGTTCCATTTACCATACTATTGTGCCCTGTCTTAGGGACTAGAGGCATATCAGTAAATAAGACAAATGTAATCACTGGTCTATTTTTAGGCCATGCTAGTGCTACTATAACCAATCAAAATGCTCTTGAAAATCCAAAGTAAAGATAAAAAATACAATAATGAAATAAATATTGTTTATAATATTATAACTGATCATTTAGGCCAGGAGGAAATAATCCCCTAGTTCACAGGTTCACAGGTAGGTACTAGGCTATTGGCCCAAGGGCCTATGTAAGCCTAGCCAACAAGGTTCCCTGGCTTATGCCACCCAAGAAAGTTATTTTCCTGTGCCACTGTCGAGCAGAGACACAGAGTTGATCAACGGGGTGTATTTCCTATTTCCCATCCACTCATCAAGATTTTTCTTGAAGAGTGCTAATGAAGAACTTTGCTTGACACAGATGGGTAGCCAGTTCCTGAGTATGGGAAGTCTCTTGGACAGGAATCTATCCCTCCAACATGTCCTGTTTATTGTGGTGACAAGGTTTAGGTCCCTAGAGCGTGTAGCTTGGAGGAATTGGGATTTCTTTAGGTGTAGCATGTCCAACTGCTTTGGGTTTGACATAGCTTTATATGTTAGGCAGCGATCACCTCAGAGTAGGCGATATGCTACGGAGTAAAGCTGGAGATTTTTGAGGTGGTGACTGTAGGGCATTTGCTTGAGGCCAGTAATCCTCTTTGTGAGGTACTTCTGTGGCCTTTCCAGCTGCTGCAGATGTCTTATGAGGTACATTCCAAAAGGGGCATTGTACTCTTTAATGGGTCTAATGAGTGTCGAGTAGAAGGGAACAATGACTTCTTTTTTTCTGGATGAGAACCCTTTAATGATGAAGTGTGCCATGTAGAAGGACTTCCTGACTACTGTGGTGATGTGGCTATCAAAGGAGAGACTACAGTCCACCTGGGTCCCAAAGTCTCTTATCACACATTCGGTGTTAAGTAGATTGCTGCCTGTGTGGTAGTTCATGGGTACAGAGTTTATACCAAAGGGGATGACACTGCACTTTTTGGCATTGAGCTTGAGGCCATGGCTCTGACACCAGGCATCTGTCTCAGCGAGGCCTTTCTGTAGGATGTCCACATCATTTGGGGACTTGAGTATGGCTTCTAGTTTGCAGTCATATGCGAACTTCATTAGGCAGAGGCCTTCTGTATTAGCCTGTACTTCAGAGAAGTAGATACCAAACTGTAGATATGTGATATCTGATTTCTAAATCATCCAGCAGTCATCCAAAAACCACCTCCATATATCAATTTCTTCGATGAATATATTGTGGCTGTTGTCATAAATCATCATATGCTCAAAGTATCCCATGAATAAATCTACGTATATGGGTACGAATGAAGCACCCATAGCCATGCCCTTAAGCTCTAAGTAACAGTTTTCATTGAAATAAAAAATGTTATTTGTGAGGACATGCTCTGTCAGACATAAAAGAAAAGTATTGAACCCAGGACAATACAATGATACTTCTGTCAACCAAAATTCCAAAGCCATAAGGCTGCCCCAATGGGGAATACTTGTATACAACGAAGTCATATCGAGAGTACACATTAGCCATCCAGGTTCCAGTTGAGTGTCTGATAAGATGTTTAGAAATTCAGTTGTATCCTGTATTCTAGCCCTAAATGCCTTCAATAAAGGTTTCAAATATTTAGTCAAATAGAAAGTGGCTCTATCAGTGAACCGTTCCCTGAAACTATGGGTCGGCCCAGTGAATTGTTGAAGTTTTTGTGTATTTTGGGAAGGAGGTACAAATACTGTGGCAATGGATCTTTAAGATGAAAACAAGTTTTGTCATAAATGATTCACTCACTCACAGCAATGTCCAAAAAATCATCAGTTTGTATTTTGAATCTAGATGTTTGATCAATAGACATTGCCACATAAAATCTACCATCCTGAAACTGCTTATTTGCTTCAGCAACATACATAGATCAGTCCATCACTACTGTAGACCCACCTTTATCCTCTTGAATAATGACTAGGTTTTTATCCCTATGTAATTTATCTAACACTTGCATCTCTGCCTTAGTAAGATTATTTGGAAAGGAAAAATCTTGTGTATTAAAACCAAAATGTAATTCCTTAAGAATATATTTTTGAAAGATGTCAACATGTTTATTAATAGGAGGGATGACAGTTGATAAAGTGTATGGTTTCAATTTTTTTCAAGAGAGAGAAGGCTTGGATAGTTAGACTAGGGGGATTATTTCCTCCTGGCCTAAATGATCATTTATAATGTTATAAACAATATTCATTTTATTATTGTATTTTTTATTTTTACTTTGGATTTTCAGGTGCATTTTCATTGGTTATGGTAGCACTAGCATGGCCTATAAATAGACCAATGATTGCATTTGTCTTTTGTAAATTGTTAAAGGCTTTTGGCCGAAACCAGTCTGTAGTGTGGAGATTATTAAAACCCTTCTTTCCCCTATTTTGGTGCTGGCTGTTGTTTTGTTTTGCTGATTCACTATTTGAGCCTTTGCACCTGCCATCCGAGCGGAGGTTTTGTTCATTGCATATCAGTAAAGAGCACAGGTCAGATTGTAATGGCATACATTTGAGTTTCAGACTTCTTACCCTTCATAGCCTTACTGCAACTGCAGGTCCTGCTGTGCTATCACTGTGTGAGTCTGTAGGGAGTAATTCAACATTGCCATCATTTGTGTGCCTTTACCAGACATTTCTCTGTGGTTTTATACAGATAACTTGCTGTGTGGGTGTGAGTGGTGGGTATGAGACCCCCACACTGACATCTATGCCTATAACCCATGACTCCCCAGTTAGTTGTCCCCACACATATACTGCAGTGGGATTTGCTCCCTTGGGTACTACTGAATAGTGTGTGGAGGCCAGTTTTGGCCAGTCATTTCCTGGTGTTCCACATAGCTGTCAGTTGTGTGCTGCTATCTCAGTAGGCCACCCATTCCCTTGCATGCATGGAGCATTACCATAGATATGCTAGCAAAATATACTAATCCATTCATTTATTCTTAAGAAGACTGACTTAACTTGTGCTTGCTGCAGTTGTGAGGAAGGTGTTTGAGGGCTGCCTATGCTGGATGCACACAGTACATTGCCTATACATGGTAAGTTACAGGTAATGTGATGTGTGTGTCATCCATTTTACTGTGTGTGCGAGACAGAGAGAGGTCAGTCTCTGGGGCCCCTACAGTGTCAGCGTGTGTACTATGCATTGCATCTTTGCCAAGGCCTGATCATACTGGGCCTCCTCCTCTGAGTCCCTCTGTGTGGGTTGTGTGGCCCTTTCCCATGCTGTTTCTGCTGCAGCTGTTTTCACAGGATCATATTGTGTAGCATGGCATATACTATGAACATGTGTGCACATAGGTTCATAGGTAGGTACTAGGCTATTGGCCCTGGGACCTATACAAGCCCAGCCAAAAAGGTACCCTGGCCTTTGTCACCCAAGAAAATTATTTTCCTGTGCCACTGTCGAGCAGAGCAACAGAGGTGATCCCTGAGGTGACTTTCCTATTTCCCATACAATCATCAAGATTTTTCTTGAAGAGTGCTAATGAGGAGCTTTGTTTGATATAGATAGGTAGTTTATTCCAGAGTATGGGAAGTCTCTGGGACAGGAATCTATCCCTCCAGCATGTGTTGTTTATTGTGGTGACACGGTTTAGGTCCCTAGAGCATGTAGCTCGGAGGGATTGGGATTTCTTTAAGTGGAGCATGTCCAACAGCTCTGGGTTTGACATAGCTTTGTATGTTAGGCAGCGATCACCTCGGAGTAGGCGATATGCTACGGAGTAAAGCTGGAGATTTTTGAGGTGGTGACTGTAGGGCATTTGCTTGAGGCCAGTAATCCTCTTTGTGAGGTACTTCTGTGGCCTTTCCAGCTGCTGCAGATGTCTTATGAGGTACATTCCAAAAGGGACATTGTACTCTTTAATGGGTCTAATGAGTGTCGAGTAGAAGGGAACAATGACTTCTTTTTTTCTGGATGAGAACCCTTTTATGATGAAGTGTGCCATGTAGAAGGACTTCCTGACTACTGTGGTGATGTGGCTATCAAAGGAGAGACTACAGTCCACCTGGGTCCCAAAGTCTCTTATCACACATTTGGTGTTAAGTAGATTGCTGCCTGTGTGGTAGTTCATGGGTACAGAGTTTATACCAAAGGGGATGACACTGCACTTTTTGGCATTGAGCTTGAGGCCATGGCTCTGACAACAGGCATCTGTCTCAGCGAGGCCTTTCTGTAGGATGTCCACATCATTTGGGGACTTGAGTATGGCTTCTAGTTTGCAGTCATATGCGAACTTCGTTAGGCAGAGGCCTTCTGTATTAGCCTGTACTTCAGAGAAGTAGATACTAAACTGTAGATATGTGATATCTGATTTCTAAATCATCCAGCAGTCATCCAAAAACCACCTCCATATATCAATTTCTTCGATGAATATATTGTGGCTGTTGTCATAAATCATCATATGCTCAAAGTATCCCATGAATAAATCTATGTATATGGGTACGAATGAAGCACCCATAGCCATGCCCTTAAGCTCTAAGTAACAGTTTTCATTGAAATAAAAATGTTATTTGTGAGGACATGCTCTGTCAGACATAAAAGAAAAGTATTGAACCCAGGACTATACAATGATACTTCTGTCAACCAAAATTCCAAAGCCATAAGGCTGCCCCACTGGGGAATACTGGTATACAACGAAGTCATATCGAGAGTACACATTAGCCATCCAGGTTCCAGTTGAGTGTCTGATAAGATGTTTAGAAATTCAGTTGTATCCTGTATTCTAGCCCTAACTGCCTTCAATAAAGGTTTCAAATATTTAGTCAAATAGAAAGTGGCTCTATCAGTGAACCGTTCCCTGAAACTATGGGTCGGCCCAGTGGATTGTTGATGTTTTTGTGTATTTTGGGAAGGAGGTACAAATACTGTGGCAATGGATCTTTAAGATGAAAACAAGTTTTGTCATAAATGATTCACTCACTCACAGCAATGTCCAAAAAATCATCAGTTTGTATTTTGAATCTAGATGTCTGATCAATAGACATTGCCACATAAAATCTACCATCCTGAAACTGCTTATTTGCTTCAGCAACATACATGGATCAGTCCATCACTACTGTAGACCCACCTTTATCCGCTTGAATAACGACTAGGTTTTTATCCCTATGTAATTTATCTAACACTTGCATCTCTGCCTTAGTAAGATTATTTGGAAGGGAAAAATCTTGTGTATTAAAACCAAAATGTAATTCCTTAAGAATATATTTTTGAAAGATGTCAACATGTTTATTAATAGGAGGGATGACAGTTGATAAAGTGTATGGTTTCAATTTTTTTCAAGAGAGAGAAGGCTTGGATAGTTAGGCTAGGGGGATTATTTCCTCCTGGCCTAAATGATCATTTATAATGTTATAAACAATATTCATTTTATTATTGTATTTTTTATTTTTACTTTGGATTTTCAGGTGCATTTTCATTGGTTATGGTAGCACTAGCATGGCCTATAAATAGACCAATGATTGCATTTGTCTTTTGTAAATTGTTAAAGGCTTTTGGCCAAAACCAGTCTGTAGTGTGGAGATTATTAAAACCCTTCTTTCCCCTATTTTGGTGCTGGCTGTTGTTTTGTTTTGCTGATTCACTATTTGAGCCTTTGCACCTGCCATCCGAGCGGAGGTTTTGTTCATTGCATATCAGTAAAGAGCACAGGTCAGATTGTAATGGCATACATTTGAGTTTCAGACTTCTTACCCTTTATAGCCTTACTGCAACTGCAGGTCCTGCTGTGCTATCACTGTGTGAGTCTGTAGGGAGTAATTCAACATTGCCATCATTTGTGTGCCTTTACCAGACATTTCTCTGTGGTTTTATACAGATAACTTGCTGTGTGGGTGTGAGTGGTGGGTATGAGACACCCACACTGACATCTATGCCTATAACCCATGACTCCCCAGTTAGTTGTCCCCACACATATACTGCAGTGGGATGTGCTCCCTTGGGTACTACTGAATAGTGTGTGGAGGCCAGTTTTGGCCAGACATTTCCTGGTGTTCCACATAGCTGTCAGTTGTGTGCTGCTATCTCAGTAGGCCACCCATTCCCTTGCATGCATGGAGCATTACCATAGATATGCTAGCAAAATATACTAATCCATTCATTTATTGTTAAGAAGACTGACTTAACTTGTGCTTGCTGCAGTTGTGAGGAAGGTGTTTGAGGGCTGCCTATGCTGGATGCACATAGTACACTGCCTATAGATGGTAAGTTACAGGTAATGTGATGTGTGTGTCATCCATTTTACTGTGTGTGCAAGACAGAGAGAGGTCAGTCTCTGGGGCCCCTACAGTGTCAGCGTGTGTACTATGCATTGCATCTTTGCCAAGGCCTGATCATACTGGGCCTCCTCCTCTGAGTCCCTCTGTGTGGGTTGTGTGGCCCTTTCCCATGCTGTTTCTGCTGCAGCTGTTTTCACAGGATCATATTGTGTAGCATGGCATATACTATGAACATGTGTGCACATAGGATCATAGGTAGGTACTAGGCTATTGGCCCTGGGACCTATACAAGCCCAGCCAAAAAGGTACCCTGGCTTTTGCCACCCAAGAAAATTATTTTCCTGTGCCACTGTCGAGCAGAGCAACAGAGGTGATCCCTGAGGTGAATTTCCTATTTCCCATACAATCATCAAGATTTTTCTTGAAGAGTACTAATGAGGAGCTTTGTTTGATATAGATAGGTAGTTTATTCCAGAGTATGGGAAGTCTCTGGGACAGGAATCTATCCCTCCAGCATGTGTTGTTTATTGTGGTGACACGGTTTAGGTCCCTAGAGCATGTAGCTCAGAGGGATTGGGATTTCTTTAAGTGGAGCATGTCCAACAGCTCTGGGTTTGACATAGCTTTGTATGTTAGGCAGAGATCACCTCTGAGTAGGCGATATGCGATTGAGTAATGCTGGAGTTTTTTGAGAAGGTCTGCGTAAGGCATCTGTTTGAGTTTGGTAATTTTCTTTGTGAGGTATTTCTGCGGTTTTTCTAGTTGGTGTAGATGTCTTGTGAGGTACATACCAAAAGGGGCATTGTACTCTATAACGGGTCTAAAGAGTGATGAGTAGAGGGGTACAATGACCTCTTTTTTTCTGGATGAGAAACCTTTTGTGATGAGGTGTGCCACATAGAAGAATTTCCTGACTACAGTGGCGATGTGATTATCAAAGGAGAGACTACTGTCCACCTGTGTCCCAAGGTCTCTGTGGCTGGAGAGTACTGCAAGGCTCCACCAGATATGTCAAGGCAGCAGAACCGTAACTTGAGCATCCTAAACACATGCTATATAATGATCCTGGTTTGTGCGTGTGCCTCATTATGACATTTTTGTATGTGTGTGTGTGTGTGTGTGTGTGTGTGTGTGTGTGTGTGTGTGTGTATTTCTGATGGGTGTCATCATCCATGGCTCCAGTGCATAGCCAGCATCCCCCACCAGATGGTCATATGGGATGCCCCCACTGGCAAATGCCTGGTACAGCTGTGACGAATACCAGATGTGGGAGTCATGATAGCTTCTAGGGCTGCCAGCACACACATTCATGATAATGCCCTGGGCATTGCACACAACCTGGCAGTTGATGGAGGGGAATCCCTTGTGGTTTATATAAACCCCACCCTGTTCACTGGGTGGTGCTTTGATGTGGATGACTTTTTAGGCAAGGCTCAAAAGTCAAACCCACCTCCGTAAGCAGCACAATTAACAAAAAACTGAGGGTTATGCTACTCAACTCCAGGAGTTTAAATCTCAAAATGCACGTGCTCAAAGCACTCCTCAGTATGGAGAACGTCGACAACTGTGCAGTAATTGAAACCTGGTTCAAGGCTCCAGAGAGCACCCCAGCACTACTGGGCTACAACTCATACCACACATTTCGGCCACAGAACATGAACCAAAGCACAAAAGGAGGGGACATATCCATATTCATCAAGGATACCTACACCTCCAGGTTAGTGGTGCAGCATGATACCTCTGAGATCATCCATGTGCAACTAACATCAGGTAAATCTGCAATGCAAATTGTGGCCTGCTAGAGATCACAGTCCATGACCAAAGACCACCACTCCCTCTTTCTGGAGAAACTGGAAAACATGAAGGTCCCACCAAACACCCTTATATAGGGTGATTTCAATGACCCTACCATTAACTGGGAAAACTACTGGAGTACAAACTCCCAGGCCCAGTGCTTCCTGGAATTCATCAACTCAAATGCCCTGGATCAGCTGGTAAACTCCCCTACCAGAGGTGAAAACATACTGGATCTGGTCATCACCAACATGGGCGACAGGTGTTCCACACCAGAGGCCAACCTGTCACTGGTTAGATACGACTAGAAACTAATCACTCTGAATGTCCATAGCCCACCACCACCCCCAACTAAGGAAACCACAGTAAAAAACTTTTCTAAAGCAAACTTCATCTTACTTAAGACAGTGGCGGTAAGTTTCACAGCCCCCATGCTAAAGGATAACGCTGCCCAAGATGTAGAAACCTTTACAAATGCACTCTATGAGCACCTACAAGGATGCATGGATCATGCCATCCCTAGCAAAACCAGGAATCACTCCTCTAAGAGAAGGAAACTAGTCTGGTGGACCCCTGCCATAAACAGGCTATACAATAGAAGGAGGAAACTAGTTCAGAAAAAAAGCAAATCCCAAGAAAGAAAGACATCCATAATCTGTATCAGTAAGAAACTAAGGTCCCTCATAAAATCATCCAAGGCTAACTTTGAAGGAAAAATAGCCAAGGATTCAAAAGATAACCACAAAGCCTTCTTTAGCCATGTTAAGAATCTAAGTAGCAACTCGCAGATATGCACCGAGCTAGTGCAAAATAGCACAAAATATACTGAACCTACTGATATTGCCAAGATCCTGGTAGATATATTCAGGGCAAACTTCGCCCCACCTCTCACCCCCAAAAGGGCACACAACAATACCAGAAAAGTGTAGTGTCCCAGAAATCACAGATGCACAGGTGAAAACAGCCCTTTCAAAAGCCAAAAACACAGCATCAATGGGGCCAGATGGTGCCCCAGGCTGCATCTTGCACAAACTACAGAACGAACTAACCCCCCCACCTAAACATGCTGTTCAACCTCAGCCTCTCCTCAGGCTATGTGCCCATAGAATGGCGCACAGCAATGGTTATTCCGCTCCACAAAGGAGGTGCCACAACTGACCCTGGTAACTATCGCCCCATAAGCCTGACTAGCCTGGTCTGCAAGGCTATGGAGTGCATCATCATGGAACTCATTAACAAAGGCATTGGGAACCTCCAAACACTTGACCCGACCCAGTTCGGCTTTGTTATGGGAAGATCATGCCTACTAAACCTGGTTGACTTCTTTGAGACAATCACCAAGGCCATAAACAAGGGAAAGGTGATTCATACAGGCTACCCTGACCTCGCCAAGGCTTTCGACATAATTCCCCACTCAGGTATTACAGAAAAACTCACCAGCCTGAACATAAACCCCTATGTCATGAGATGGGTTGCCAACTGGCTTACAGACAGAACTCATACAGTAAGAATAGCGGGCTCCAGGTCCAACTCTAAACCAGTCACAAGTGGGTTCCCACAAGGCTCGGTCCTGGAACCCCTACTGTTCAGTATATACTTCTCTGAAATACAGGCAAACACAATAGGACTATGGCTAACCATGTTCGCCGATGACTGCAAACTGGGAGCCATAATTGACTCTCCGGCTGACATGGACATCCTCCAAAAGGGCCTTACTGAGGTGGATATCTGATGTCAAAGTTATGGCCTCAAGCTAAATGCCAAAAAATGCATAGTCATCCCATTTGGGAAAAACAAAACACCCACGAATTACCACATAGGTGGCAGTCCACTTAATACAGAAGAAGTAATAAGAGATCTGGGGACCCAGGTAGATAGTAATCTCTCCTTTGACAATCATATTGTCAAAGTAGTTAGGAAATCCTTCTATGTGGCCCATCTAATTACTAAAGGGTTTGCATCTAGAAATAAAGAGGTTATAGTGCCCCTCTACTTTTCACTCATCAAACCCATCATAGAGTACAATGCCCCATTTAGGATGTATCTCACAAGACACTTCCAACAACTGGAAAGACCACAAAAGTACCTCACCAAGAGGGTTACTGGCCTCAAACATATGTCCTATGCAGCCCGACTGAAAAAACTCCAGCTGTACTCAGTGGCATATCACTTACTCAGAGGTGATCTCTGCCTGGCTTACAAAGCCATGTCCAACTCAGAATTGATGGACATGCTCCACCTAAAGAAATCCACATCACTGCGAGCCATGTGCTCTAGTGAGCTAAACCTCACAACAACAATAAATAGAACATGCTGGAGGGATAGATTCCTGTCACAGAGACTCCCCATGCTTTGCAACAAAATTCCTAACTACATTAGGCAGAGCCCCTCACTAACACTCTTCAAAAGAAACCTTGAAGAGTGGATGGGTAGCAGAAAATACACCCCTGGGATCACTTCATTGGTTCTGCTTAACAGAGGCTCAGTTAATTAATCAATGGGGTGGCGAAAGCTGATGCACTCTGGCTAGGCTTATAAATGCCCTCGGGCAGATAGCCTAGTACCTACATATGAATCAATTAACCTATTTGCGTGCAGTCTATCGCACCCAGTACTTCTGGGTATTCAACTACATGGTGGAAAAGATACATATTGCTGGTCCTCTCCTGACAGGTGTTTGGGAAGTAAATGTGCTCACCGGCATGTGGTAGCATGGCATCCAGGAACTGGTGGAGTACCCTGGATGCAGATGCCTGTGAGACCCCCATGATGTCCCCAGTAGGTCTTTGGAAAGTACCTGTAGCTAGAATTCTTAAGGCTACACATACCTTAGTATCCCCTTGGATGGGTTCCCCGCTGTTGGCTCTAGGTCTGAGTTGAGGTCAGCAGAGCTCGGTGATTTGCTGAAGTATGTCTCTGTCCACCCTGTAGCACTCTACTATCTCCAGATCATGTAGCCCCTGGTAAGTTACCCTGGGTCTGAACACTCTCCTCCTCCTCCTCGGTCTGTGGTGGTTGTCAGCATTATCCTCCTCTCTGCCCTCAGCCTCTAGCGCATACTGATGGATCAAAGCAGTGGTAGCCCCTAACATTTTCCAGTTAAAATTCCCCTGCATATGTACACCAACGGCGCAGAGTTTGTGGGAAAAAACAGACTGCAAGGTTTTTCCATAGTTTATACTGTTGTGCTGCAGATGCTGCCTGTATGATTGGCTGACTGTGATGCATTCCACCTGCTAGCTATGTAATTTGTTCTTGATTGCTTTTATTCTGCTATTTTCCTTTATTTCCTTCCCATTTCCTCCCCTTTTAAGCCCCGAGAAGCACCGCGCAAACCCGATGGCCAAATGTAAACAGTCCTGCTATTTCCGTTTTTTTTTTTTTTGTTTGTTTGTTTTAGAGCCGGTATGCACAACGCATACACATTTAGCAAATGTAAACATGAAGAAATGGCCCTCCTTGGACACAAACAAGGTCTTCATGTTATGGAATAAGTCAATACAGCCTCAGACACGCACCCTTGCTTAGCTGTGCTTAGCTAAGCTTATCTGTGCACCATAGGGCTCCAATGTGCTTACAACATGCCTGACACATCTCCTTTTCATGTCTGTTGCTCCTCCTAGTTACACGATCATGCTATAGCACCTACACGGCTAGGTGCAGTTTGGCACTTAGAAGATTTTTGTGATTCAGTAAATTTCCCCTCATTTGCATACCCACTGCCTTCGTCCACAGCTACTGCACTAACACAGAGCCTTTCACCTTGACAACCACTGTTCCCTGGTATTGTTTTGATTCTGCATGCCATAGACTATAATGGCAAAATGCAGATTTCCCTTAACATTGAGTTTTCACATTTTTTTTTATTTTTAGCACTATCCCATTTGCGCACCACTGCCCTATGCTTAAACAGCCGAGATTGTCCAAAAATATATATATAAAAATGAAGTACTTTTCCATGCCAATGGCCATATATTTGGCCATTGGCATACCTAAAGACTATAATATATGCTTTTTTTTTTTTTTTTTTGGAGCTGTCATGCCCACGTTTTGTTATTTGCAGAAACGTACTCAGTTAGTAACCGAATACATTTCTGCAACTAACACTGTTTTTGCATGGATACCTGCATGCTTGCTGAATCGCTAATTCACCTTGTTTGTATGTTTTTCACCAGAAAATGAGGTAATTATCATTCTGCACTGGTTTCTGTACAAGAACAGTTTAGGCAGGCTCATGCACATCAAAACACTAGTTTACCACTGTGCCACTCAATGTATTGTATGTGTTCCACAAGATAAGCAGAAGCAACAGCAACACATAATGACACTTGCAAAGAGGCAGTATTTTTTCCACAACTGTGGGCCATGTCACAGACAACACAAGAATGAAATTATGCATGTGTTATCATGCATATGCTATGTAAGACAGTGCGTGTTCTAGCATGGTATGCATCAGGTATATACATACTGGTTCCCTGCATTTTGTTGAATGCCATTTCTTCAAGAAGTGCAGGGGGTATGTTTTAATGTCAATGGTATTGTATGGATAGCTGAGCAGTGAAAATGTCTCTGATGTGTAGTGTCAAGACAGGTAAGTGGGGATAGAGGGTTGAGAGTGTTTGTGCATGTGTATGTAAGTTAGGGTTAGGGTCGGGATGAGTGAAGAATAAGTGTTGCATATTTGTGTGAGAGTCGGTGTATTTTAGGATTAGGGTCAGGATTAGGTCAATGGATAGATATAGTATTGTTTGTGTGTGTTTGGTTTTTTGAGGGTAAGGTGTAGGTTAGGGTTCAGGGAAGGTGCAGCATTAGGGTTAGGGTTAGCACCCATTACTCAGGTGGTGCCCCCCCCCCCATCTTTAGTTTTCACATGTTAGAAGCAGTGTGAATTTCAGAAACTATGTGGACTGGGAAGTCCTAGTGAGCTTGGCAGATAATTTCAGCTATCAGAGGTCTGCCATACATTGTTGGGTCAGCCTGGTCCTTCACAGCATATGCACACTGCTGTCATTGTCAGCCACAGGTGACCTGCTGACATCACGCATGTGCCATCATCTTGTTCTAGTCCCTCAAAGATTAAAACCTGTGAAAGCATGAAGGCATGATACTTTTGTCATCAATCACACAAAAATGTATACCTCCTCCTGTGACAGGAATTGTGTTAAACAAAAGTACATGTTTACAGCACATGAAAGCATACATATCTTGATGTTCAGCTTGTTGCAGCCTAGAGGTACCTGAATGGACAGATATGCAAATGGTGCTTGATGACTCCATCTTATCACACATGCAGTGCACTATACAATACAAACCTGTACTGTGTAGAACTCACCTAGTGTATCCCCATATGACAATCTGTTGGTCAAGATTAACCCACCACCTGTAGGTATTTTATTTATTTATTTTTTTATTGCTAATGTTTACCAGGTTTGTTGAAATGGGTTTAGAAAAAAAAAACTTTTCAGTGGAGACTCAGGAAGAAAAGCTCCAACATATTATGATCGATTTTTAAACAGACATTCAGTAATATACATTAACGATTACTTATTCATTTGTTAATGAGACTATATTTACATGGAATAAAGGTAAACAATTACAGTATAAAAGACATGTATGCATTAGAACATGTTGAGCATTAATCATCTGAAGACATGTATTACTACCTCCAACTGTACAGGTTTTTGCAGAATGTTCAGATTTTTGCCTCATATTTTTGGTTTGCTCCTTTTGAAATCTGTGGTTTTCTGGCAAGTCAGTTAAGATTAAATTCACTTAATAATGACAGACATTTGAGTTTTACACTTCATATCCTTCAGAAAATGCATGATAATACAAAACCTTTGATCCCAGCAATTTTCTAACTTTATAAGAGCAATATTTAAATCCCCCCATTATTTTTGGCTTTGTTCAGATTTCTTGTTCTAGGAGATCTAGAGGTATGTGCATTAGTATGTCTTTCATATTGTTTGTATTAGAAGTATCAAGGTTGGGGTGAGCAGTGTCACAAGAGTATGTATATTACTAGGTGATGCTAGTAAAATCATTCAGGTATTGGTGAATACAGGTTGTGGCATATAGGATTCTGAAAGATATGGCAAGCTGAAGATACCAGTGGCATTTATCCTGGAGAAATACAGTAGCTGACCCATTAATGCTATAGGTGAAGTTTAAGTTGAGTTTGTGTTCTGAATGGATTTCAGTGGTTGTGGGATGTGGTTCCATAGCTTACTTATGATATCTGAATACAGAGTCACCTGCAGTATTAGATGATTTGGTTATAATGAATAGTGATTTTTTTTCTAGATTTTCTAGAGTATAAGATTTTTATTGGGGAGTAATGTATTAAGGTTTTAATGGCTGTGTAATTTTTTTGGCTAATAAAGAAATCTGTGTATTGTAGTTAGCTGAGAGATAGCTAGGTGATGTGATAGTTCTAAATGACCTAATTCGCTGATGGCTAGGCCATGGTGTGTTCTCTTATTATAGCTTACTGTAAATTTGCTGTGAAATTCTGCTTACTCTTACACAGAAATGAACAGCTAGAACTCCTCCTTCTTTGTGACTTTTTTCTGTGTGGTCCATCTCTGTCATGAGCATGGCCTTTTCAATGTTCCATGCCTTGTCCTTTACATGGTGCACTATATCAGTTACGTTCAATATTCCTACTGCACAGACCTGTTATGACTGCCCATAGTATGTACGTCATGCATCACTCCGTACTACACCCACTTCTAAAGTATTTTGCCTACTACATACTTGCCCAACATGCACATGCCATTTGTCTGCTGAGCCTGAAGTAACACCTCTGTCTACTAGGTCATTAGCTTTTGCAGTTGTTGTCTTTCTTAGGGATCTGTGTCATTCAATGCATGAGTCAAGGAGGCTATTAAAGATATCTAAGGATGGCCACTGTTGCTCTTCCCCATTCTACAGCTTAATGGCATGACACTGCGCCACTCTGCAACCTCCATGTATACTCAGCTGTTAAGGACATACCCTCACTGCATTCCTTCTTGCCTATAAGCCCTATGTATTGCTATACACACTCTATCACCCCCCCCTTGATCTGTATTGCCACGTCTACCCCCTGTATGGGGTAATCATGTCCCTGGTGTCCTGTGCTTCCTAGGTGAGTAGAACCCATGGTATACCCCACCATCATTGCTGGATGCACTCCCCAATATGTCATTATGTTACTAATCACACATGTCCCATGGTATCTATTGCACTGTTAGTACCATCTACCACAGGTGTTATTTACTTTATTAGATCTGTTATCTGATGAGCTTTCTTCTCTCTTTACTCTTTTATCCTGTTTCTGGGAGTTTTTATGTGATGTCTTCCATTCCACAGATTTGCATCAGTGAATATTCTTATGCAAAATAGTGCACATGTCACAATACTCAGAGCCTTGAAGCAGAGAAGTTATGCAATGAATCAATTTAGCATGACTGTCTCGGAACTGTAGCCACAATGCAACGTGCACCCTGCCAAAGCTGGCACTAACCATGTTCATCACAGCTCTAAGAGAGCATGTGAGCAACATCCTTATGTAGACAGCCTGTGTAGACCTGTAGTGCCATGGCATTATGCTACAGATCTTTGAAACTGCCATGTTATAGCATGCTGTTGTACATCACATGGTGGCTGAACTTGGTCACATGCACATGGGGCTTCAGTTTTACTCCTCAAGTTGACCTGAGTGAATGATCAGACATACTTTAGGTACTGTGCAATGTAGAGCAATAACTTGGTATGCCACAAAGGGCAAGATTTATTTGTTCTTCCCCCACAGGAACTTACTGCTAGGGCATTATGGTAGGCCGGTGTAGAGAGTAGATGCATGGCATGAGTTTTCTGAAATGGTAATTAATGCTACTGATATCAGACATTCTGGTGATCAGTGCCAGCAACACTGCAAGAACCTGCAATGACATCATCCTAGCCTGCTTCAGCAGTGGGATGCAAGGCTGGGGGGGGCTTTAGTCTAATCATTTTTTTGTTTTTTTTCTCTTACCATTTTCACACCTGGTATACCAGTGTACCAAAGTGAGCATAATTGCTTTATGGTAGCTGAGGAGTGACATTTAAATATGTCAGGATGGTGTAGGAGGCAGGAATTACTCTGCTGACACAATATGCATATGCCATGTGTGCTATTACATTGACTAACTGCCCTTGTATGTGTATACTATGTGTACTAATTTGTTCTATTTTTCTCATCTTTTTTTAGGTCTAATTGTGATGGAGTTAGTGGAGTCACATGGGTCATTTAGGGCTGCATTGGTTGACTCCTCTAGCACTGGGTCACCAGTTACAATCAAGGCTACATCTCAGCAGTGGAATAGAAGTTACCTCCATACTCTTGCCAAAGGTGACCGAGAGGGGTCACTGTTGGCCACTGGTCTGACTTCTCAGGGAGGGAGCATAGGCACCTCTTCTAACAGCAGCTTAGAGTGGTCTCCCAGTATCGAGTTATCAATGTCAATGCGTACTAAGGTGTGTCAACATCTAGATGCTTGCTTCAGCGCCAGTGAACCCCTCCTGCTATTGTTGCTTGTCAAGTCTCACAACTTGCAATCCCCAGCCATCATGCCTCCAGAATTGTAGTCTGATCAAGGTATGAGTCACAGAAGTGAATTATGGCTGGGTTTTGCCCTCTTTGCTAGCACAGAATCTGTCAGTGGTCTGTACCTTATCCTCATGCAGGTGTTTGCATACCTTATTCATTGTCTAACCTTGCTCTTCTCCAGCTGTCCATCATCTGTCTGTGTGTAGTCACTTTGCTCCCCACGTTTTGTGTGCATATTACTGTTACTGCTATCTATGTATATCTGTCTCATGTTTTTTTGTCTGACCCTTCTTCCTGCATGCATTAGTGATGGCATCTTCCAAGTCAGCCATTCTTCTTTCTGGTGTGCTACTCATCCAGTACGTCAACCTAGAAATGTCCTTCCCTGTAATGCAGTACCTTTACTTTACTATGCAGTCCTTTTCTTGATATATCAATGGTATAGAACCCTTAATGCGTATGTGACTAGCTTTGGGCCACACAATGCTACTGGTTACACACCATTTAGTGCTACACATGTGTGCAGTGTTTGTCAATGATTCTCAGTCTTAAGAAAATTTGGGCTTCTGATCAAAACTATACACTTTTCGTAGTTCTCAGAAAACACCAGCTGCTATAGCATTTCTCCACAAAACTCACATCAATAAAATGACACTTTAAGCTTACAAGATCTGGATATTAGCTCACTTCTATATTGTTGAATTCCTTGAGAAAATGCAAAGAAATACAAATGGATTAAAATAATAGTCTGCTATTAAAGAAATTATATGAACATATTCAGAGAACTCAGAGATTGCAGGTCAAATTTAAGAACACTCTCTGTGGCTTGGGTAGTGAATATTATTTTTCTGTATAAGAACAAAAAAGTCTAGGTTCCAGTTTAATAATCTTCTGTATTTAAACAAGGAGGAGCTAGTGATTGAATGTGACACTATTTATTTATCTAGTATCCCTGATTTCAAGGCCAGTATGAAACCAGTCATTCAACTATACCAACATTTCAACAGTAAGACTAAAACATACGAACCTTGCAGAACTTTCAGGTTTTATATAAGCAAAATCAGTATTATATTGCCCAGTATTCAAATGCTTAGAATGTGCACTGCAGAACTGTCAGGATGCATATAGGTTCATAGGTTCATAACTACTTACTAGGCAATTGTTCTGTGAGGATCGTAAGAAGCCTGGCCTTATATTTTCATGGTACACTTTATCCTTTATGTTCTGTATGTAAATAACCTAGAGATGGGCTAAACACGGATAAGCTGGGACATTTGCTATTGTCCCCTATCCATGATGGAAATGAGTGCTAAACTGGTGATGAATTTGCGGTTCATCCAAATTACATTTGAAATTACATTCATCCCAGCTGAATGGAAAATGGCCACCATTATTCCCTTGCACAAGGGTGGTGCTTCCACTGACCCCAGGAACTATAAACCTATTAGCCTGACTATCTTTATCTGCAAGGCCATGAATCATCATGGACCTTATAAACAAAGATATAGATAATCTCCAAACATTTGACCCTATTCAGTTTGAATTCGTCAACAGAGATCATGCCTGTTAAACCTGGTGGACTTCTTTGAGACAGTCAACAAGGCCCTGGAAGAGGGGAAATCTGTGCATACAGCCTACCTAGACTTAGCCAAGGCATTTGACACTATCCCCAACTCTGTCATCATTGACAAATTCACCCAGCTAGATATCAACCCTTATATCATTAGACTGGCCACTAACTGGCTCATTGATAGAACCCAAACAGTCAAAATAAGGGAATCCACCTCCAACAGCAGACCTGTAACCAATGGTGTCCCACATGGATCAGTCCTGGGACCTCTATTGTTTGGAATCTATTTCTCTGAAGTACAAGCAAAAACTAAAGGTCTGTGGCTGACAAAGTTTGCTGATGACTCAAACTGGTAGCAGTTATAGAATCTCCAAATGATGTCACCAACCTACAAGAGGGTCTTACATAAGCAAATGATTAGTGCCAAAGTCATGGCCTTAAACTCAATGCAAAAAAGTCATCTCATCATCACTTTCGGTAAGGGTGATGTTCCTGCTAACTACCACATCAATTGCACCACCTTAAGTACGCACTCAGTGGTGAGAGATATTGGGACCCAGGTAGACAACAACCTCACCTTTGACCACCATGTCTCCATGGTGGTAAGAAGGGCATTATATATTGCTCATCTCATAAGTAAGGGCATTACCTACAGAAAAAAAAAGAAGTTAAAACCTTACTTTTTCCTCATCAGGCCAATAACTGAGTACAATGCCCCTTTTGGTATGTAGTGTTCCAAGCACCTGCAGCAATTGGAGAGACCACAAAATGTTCATCATGAGGAAAATTCAAGGTTTTCAACATCTGTCCTATGTGGATCATCTGAAATTACTGTCACTTTATTCTGTTTCATACAGACTACTCAGAGGTGATCTCTGCCTTACATACAAGGCAATCTCTGACCCTGCTTTATTGGAAATACTGCTTCTCAGTAAGTCAAATGGAACATGGGTTACTCACTCTAAAGAGCTTAACTTGGTATGTGACATTAATAGAACCTGGTTGAGGGACAAATTTGTCTCCCAGAGGTTACCACACCTTTGGAACAGACTCCCACTTCATGTTAAACACAACACCTCATTGGCCCTCTTCAAATGTAGTCTGGATGATTGGATGGTTCAATGTCCTCTGGGTTCCACCTGTGCCCCTCTTGGATGGAGCAATAGGTGCTGATCATAAAAATAAGGAAAGAACTTGGCTAGGCTTGTAAGGACACTAGAGCTATTAGCCAAGTAACTTCCTATGATCCTATGATCCTATGAATAAAGTAAGAGAAGCTTTATGTGGAGTGGAAGAAGATTTCATAGAATCGGTATCCTTCCAACATGTTCTGTGCATTTTGTAAAACAGAATGAGATCCCTTCAATGAGAGATCATTATATCATCTGATTGACAAATGTGCAATATGTCATACAGAACAGGATCTGTGGAAGTTCTATATGCAAGGCATATTGGTGACCGTTCAGTAACCTATATGAAGCTAAGAAGAGGGACATGGCTTTGAGATTTCTTTTTTAGTATTTATGAATTAGGACTTTGATTTTTTTTAGTAAGAAAGCATTGCTGTTGTTGTTGTTGTTGTTGTTGTTGTTGTTGTTCCACTTGTGACAAGTGTTTGGACAAGTACATACCGTAAAGGACATTATACTCAATGATCGGTATAATGAGTGCCAAGTAGATTGGAACAATTACATCCCTGGATCTGGATGCAGTACCTTTTGATATAAGCTATGCTTTAATAAAAGGCTTCCTTACAACAGTGGATATGTGGTGATCAAAGCACAGTTCATTGTCAACGTAGATTCCCAATTTTCTAACTATGGGATCAATTTTGATGGGTGTGTTATCAGTGTGATAGTTACAAGAGGAGTCATGCTTGCCAAAGGATACAATAATACACTACTTAGCATTTAGTTTTAGTCCATGGTTTTGACACCAGCTATTTGTTTGAGGCAAACCCCTCTTTGAGGATCTTGGTGTCCTCTGAGGAGTTTATGATGGCACTAAGTTTGCAGTCATATGCAAAGTTGGTCAACCAAAAACCCTTAACAATATGTTTCACCTCAGAGAAGTAAATGACAAAGAGACATTGCCCAAGGTCTGAACTCTGGGGTATAGTTTTAGTGACAGGTGTTTTGGTACAGCTGCCTGCCCCAACTACCTGGGTTCTGTTTGGGATACAATTTGTTAGCCAATGTGTTATAGCTGGGAAAACTGTATGTATAATATCAGAGTATGGGATGGTGTCAAACACCTTAGCAATGTCTAGATAATGGTTGCACACTGCTTTGGCCTTACCCTTAGCTTCATAAACTTTTTTTGAAAATGTCAGTCAGGTTTAGTAGGCAGGATCTGCCTTTGATGAATCTGAAATTGAAGATTCTGCAGTTTACCTATATCCTTATATATTAATTCCATAATGACCCATCCCTAGCCTTACAGATCAGACTGGTCAGGCTTATTGGTCTATAATTACCCAGTTCAGTTGAAGTCCCACCTTTGTGTAAGGTAATAACTGTTGCTGACCTCCATTCATCTGGCATGATGGGCATTTTGGGACTTATATTGAATAGCTTCTGTTGGGAACAGGTTAGTCATGTTTCAGGCTGACGAGTAGGAGCCTTGTGTGTTGACTGGCCCTACAGATATAGCACTCTTGACCTGATACAGTGCCTTGAGAACTTATTCTTGGGTGTATTGACTTGAGGGAGGTACACCTGTGCATATGTAATCTAAGAATATTGGAGGGGTGAGTGTAGTGAAGTTTGAACTAAATTTGTCCTCTAGTAAATTGGCTATGTCTCCTGGGTCTACATATGGTGTATTACTTACTATTAGCTCAGCAAAGTGTTAGAGTTGCTTCTGACATTTTTAACACAATTAAAGAATGTTTTGTGGTTATCCCTTACCTGGGTGGCGATGTTTACCTCATATAGATTCATAGTTTGATAGGTACTTACTAGGCTTTTGATCTGTGAGGATCTTAAAAAGCCTAGCCTGCATTTTTATTGTTATCAGCACTTTTGTTTTGCAATATGAATCTCCAAAGATGAGTCACAAAAGTATGTGTTGGTTACTTATTTCTCCTTTCCATGAAGTTCACTGGAGCTTAACCAGGCATGAATTTGTGTCTACCCATCAATTCATCAAAGTTAATCTTGAATAGAGTAAGAAAAATACTCTTCTTTATATGGAGGGGAAGCTGGTTCCAGAGAAGTGATTTTATCTGTGATTCATACCTAGGTTTAGGTTTATGGGTAAGTAATAGGCTATTTGCCTTTGTAGGCCAGTTTAAGCCTAGCCAATTTGTTGTTAAACATAGGAATCAAAATCTATACCTTGTGTTTCTGAGATAAACACCTTAACCATTATGCCAACTCCCAGCCCTAAATGTTAAAATCAAACTGTGTATCTTGTGACTGTGAGGTAAACACTTATACCAACCCTCCATCCCTCAACATGCTGAATTAGTCTTGTAAAGGAAACTGAGGTCCCTTGAGTGGAAACCAGGAATAAGTACTGAACCAACTTAAAAAAAACAAGCCACCCTGGTGGAATCACAAAATCAATAGGCTATATAACAGAAGGAAGAAAACCATACTAAAAATTAGGAGGTGCAGCACCCAGTAGGATAAAAGCACTCTCATCAAAGTAAACAAACAACTCAGAGGACAAATAAAGTCTTCCAAAGCCAAATTTAAGGTAAATTTTACCTCCCATGCCAAGACAACCACAAAGCGTTCTTTAGCTATGTCCGCAAGCTCAAAGGTAGTACGTGTGTGCAGAGCTCATTGTAAATGGAGCCACATATACTGAGCCAGAAGTAATAGCAAACCTACTGGCTGACAAATTCAGCTTCAATTTTACACCTCTCTTCCCCTCAACCTTCGATCAGAAAATAGCATTAATTATAACCCCCCTGCTATCACTAGAGAACAGTTCCTTAATGCAATTTCTAAGGCCAGTGGGCCTAGACAATATCACAGGATGCCTTTTAACTAGCATGTAACATGACCTATCAGGCCCTCTGGGATTGCTATTTAACTGTACCCTCCAATCAGGCTTCATGCATCATGAATGGAGAACAGCAACACTCATCTCTGTACAAAGGTGGGCCATCTAAAGACCCTGGAAACTACAGACCCATAAGTCTTACTAGTCTCATATTTAAAGCCATGGAAAGAAGTATCATGGAAATGATAAATAATGACATAGTAAACCTCAATACACTTGACCCAACCCGATTTGGTTTTATCAAGGACAGGTCATGCCCACTCAATCTGGTGGACTTCCTTCAGAAGGTCGCCAAAGCAATGGATGAGGGTAAAATTGTTCACACTGTCTACCTTGACCTGGCCAAGACATTTGGCACAATATCCCACTCGTGCATTGTTGACAAACTCAAGAGGTAAGGTACTAACCCTTATGCTACCTAGTGGATAGCCAATTGGCTGACATACAGGACCCAGGAAGTTAGAACTAGGGAGTATGTCTCTACATATGGACCAGTCGCAAGTGGAGTCCCTCAGGGATTAGTCCTGGGACCACTCAATGTCATTGGCCTCTGGCTGGCTAAATTTACAGATGATTGCAAATTAGGAGCTGTCATTGAACCTCCCATTGACACAAATGTTCTCCAGGAAAGGCTGACACAGAAAAACAGATAGTGTCAAAGCCATGGACTAAAACTAAATGCCAAGAAATGCATAACAGAATCCTTCAGGAAGTCATCCACCCCTAGTAACTATCATACTTACAACACAGCCCTAAGAGGTGACCCAGTAGTCTGGGACTTGGGGGCACAGATAGACAATAATCTAGCCATTGACCATCACGTCTACAGTAGTGCAGAAATCATTCTGTGTTGCACAACTTATAAACAAAGGTGTGGCATCTAGGTACAAGGACGTCATTGTTCCACTGTATTTGACATTCATCAGACCTATCACTGAGTACAATACCCCCTTTGGTATGTACCTAAACAGGCATATTCAACAACTGGAACATACACAAAGGTTTCTCACTAAAATAATACAGAGTGCAAGAAACATGTCCTATGCAGACTGCCTCAAGGCCGTATCCCTGTATTCTGTCTCCAATAGGCTATTGAGGGGAGATCTATGCCTGGCATACAAGGCATTGTAAGATCCCACTCTGATTGATCTCATGCATATCCACAAAACAAACAACACCAGAATTACCCATTCAAAAGACTTAAACCTTGCCTGTGATATAAATAGAACCTTCTGGAAAAACAAATATGTACCCCAGAGACTACTCCATCTCTGGATCCAGCTCTTCATCCATGTGAAGTAGAGTTCTTACCTAACCCAATTCAAGTATAACTTGGACAATTGGATGGGGATCAAGAAATTCATCCCTAGTTTGGAACTTGTGTCTCTAATGGACACAGGCAGCCTGTAAATGGTTCATCTCCCAGGCCCCTGTTTGCAAATGTTTAATCTCCCAAGCCCCTGCTTATACTTATCAAAGGTACCAGAACTTGTCAGAGATTTGGGATGCATGGCTATGCTTAAAAGGCACTTGTGGTTGTTAGCCTAATAAACACCTGTGAACCTATGTTTTTGATACCATTGGATTTCCAAATGTGTAATGTGATTTGCTGAGGCTCTATACGTGAGGTCAATGTTACCACTCAGTAGCTTGCATGAAACTGAGAAGTGAGACAAGGCTTTGAGATGGTCTGCATATTTTTTATGATTTAAGTCCTTACTTTTGTTAATGAGGAAACATCAATTTCATTCCAGTTCTGACAAGTGTTTGGACAGGTACATATTAAAAGGGTATTATACTCAATGAGTGGCCTAATGAGTGCTGAGTATAAAAGATCAATTATATCTCTGGATCTGGACACCATGCTCTTTAATAAGCTGTACAATAAAAAAGGACCTCTTTACAGCTTTGGATACATGGTGATCAAACATTGCCAACATAGTTTAGCAGATCAGTAAATATGAAATCAGTTTTCAGGTGGATTTTGTCAAAGTGGTAGCTATCAAAGGATTTATGTTTGGCAATGGATATGATTAGACATGTACTGGTAATTAAATTCAGCCATGGTTTTGGCAGCAATTATTTGTTTGAGACAAGCCCTCTTATAGGATCATGGTGTCCTCTAGGGTATTTTTGATGGTACAAAATTTGCAGTCATCCGCAGAATTTGTCAGCCAAAATCCCTTAATATTAACTGACCTCCAAGAAGTAAATGTCATGGAGAAGTTGTGCAATGACTGATCCCTGGGGCATTCCACTAGGGGCAGGTCGTTTGGAGGAGATAGAGCCACTCACCCTTATTTCTTGTATTCTGTTTGGGAGTCAGTTTGCTCTCTAGCAAGTTACATAGAGTGTAAAATTTAGGTGGGAGAGTTTAGCACCATTGCAAGACCAAGAAAAGCAGTGTGCATTGATTTGTCTGTGTCCATTGCCTCAGCGACTTTTTTTGAATAAGTCAACCAGTCCTACCCTTGTAAAATCTGAACTGGTTTGGGTCAAAAGTCTGTGGGTTATCTTTATCCCTATTTACTAGTTCCATAATTACCTTTTTCATAGCCTTGCAGATGAGGCTGGTCAGGATTATGGGTCTGTAATTACCCACTGCTGTTGTAGCCCCACCTTTCTGCAATTACTTTTGCTGTCCTTCATTCATTTGGCACAGTGCTGTTGTAAGGCTAATGCTGAATATCCTCTGCAGGGGGCCTGACAATTCATGTCTGAGGCTAGCCAGAAGGCAGCCTGGTATGTTATCTGGACACATAGATCTAGTGTTTTTGGCCTTAGTGCTTTGAGAACTTGTACTTGGTATATTTGATGAAGGAGGATTTACGTGAGTACTTGATTTGAGAATGATGGGGACAGAGGAGGGGTGAAGATAGAGCTGAATTTGTCTGTTAGTAGATTGGCAATGTTGTCTACGTCTGAATATGTGCTATCATTTACTATAAAGTCTGTGCAGTACTTGGCGTTATTTCTAAGATTTGTAATATAGCTGAAGGCTTTGTGGTTATTTTTCACTATGGTGGCTCTTGACCTTATAAATGGCTTTTGTTGACTGGATTAGCTTTGAAGTCTCTTGATTAGTGTAAAAAGAATATTTGTGGCTTCTCAAGTTTTAGATTTATTTTTTGCACGATGAGGTTTTTTTTCTTGTTATAGAGACTGTTTTATATTAGGGTTCCACCACAGGGGTTTATTTTTAATTTTGCATTGCATTTATTTTTGAGGGGGAAAGATGCATTTCATTAACTATGCACATGTACAAAAAACTTGGCAGTAAAGGATTCCACATAAGTAGTGGGATCATTGAGGAGCAAGGGGATTTTCAGTCTTTTAAAAGGACCTACTCAGTTTTAATAGATTAGACTTTAGTTGCATTGATTCATAGGTAAGTACTAGGCAATCAGTCTGCACAAACTAGACAAAAATTATTCAAATGTTACTTCTTGCCATAGGAGGGCAAGACAAGTTAAACCAAGGGCAGAATATGAGGCTACCCATCCAATTATCTTGGTTTATCTTGATGGAGGCAGGGGTTCTTCTCTGCCTGGCATGTAATGGACGTTTGTTACAGAGCTGAGGAATGCACTGGGATATGAATCCTTCCTGCCAATATGTTTTACTTATCTTCTGATGAAGGTTTAGTTCCTTTAACTGAACATTTGCAGTAACAGTAGTTCTGCGAAGGAATAAAATGTCATATAGGGTTTCATCTTTCATTGCTCAAAAGGCTAGATACAGGTTGCCATGGAAGAATCTGCAAGAGACTGAGTACAGAAAAAGGGCTGCCACTTTCTCCTTATAACTAAGATTTTAAAGCCACTGATCTGTTTAGTTATGAATTGTTGGGGTATTTCAATTTGTGCAATATTTAGATATATACAGAGTTTAACAGAAAAAATTACAAAAAAACAATTCTAAGACCTCCTGAATATAAAAAACTAGCAGCAAAATGTCAGAATCCATCATCCTTGGCCATTAACGAATACTATCCATGTCACCCACAGAATCTGCAGTGTGATATTGTTATTAATAGTCATGTGCAATAAATCATAGAATGTAATACAATTTTATATTATATTTGAAACATATAAATATTGACTTGAATAACTCCCACACGCGGAAGAAATACTTAAGTATTTTTGAAGTTGGTACTAGCTAAAAAATGCCATTTATCTTCTGAGCAGAAGTAATAATATATTAGATCTCATAGTAACAAACATTGCATTTTATAGACCCGTTTGGTACTCCAGGGTTGTTAAACATGATGCCATTACAATTAACCTATAAATTAGCAACTAAAAAAATGAGATATGTCTTCAATTCTCTGGACACTGCTGTAGGATGTTGCAATGAAATAAATACATTTTGCTAAGAAAATAGGTTGTGACAAAATTTTTATCCTTCATTAATAATATGTTTTCATTGTATTTCTGTGGATCAGAAGTGCAGTCCTCAGAAGGGTATGCGTATAATAATGAATTTGTGGAATGTATGCTATATCCTAGGTTGCCATAATTCAAGTACTCTTGAGTATGGTATGTAGTCTGAAATACTGTGAATTCAGAATCATGGTCTGTTGAGCATATATATGCTAAAGGGACAGTGGCTACTTTTTGTGCATTTATTCCATGCTTGCAGACTCATATGAATCACCCCCACATAAATGTGGTGTGCAAAGATTTACACATGGCATGAGTCATACTTTCAATTCCTACTACGTACCTGGACTCAATATAATTAGCAGGGATGAAGGGGCTACCTGAAAAAAATGCTTGTATACTATAGCAGTGAGTTTTGTAGTGCACTTGGCAGCTGATACAAATTGCAATTCATTTTTTATCTTTGTGGCTCACAGAGTATGCTTTCACACTTCTAATAGAGAGTATGCATAACATCTCAAGGTCATTAATCATGATCACTATATCAAAAATTGTATCCCTGGTGCACATTGATATATATAAAATCTGTAAAGTAAATCCATTATGAGAAGTTGTGAAATAAAAAAAATAATAAAATAAATGAATAAAATAAAAGAAGATTCAACATTACATTCGAAAATAATCCTATCCATGAAACCTAACCACAAAATTAAACTAAGCAGAAATGCAGTATTAACAACTCTTACAGAATTGATAAGAACAATGGGATCTAAGGGCAAAACTGTATTTGCATAGAAAGTGCAGCAGTGGTTTCTTCATGTCAGAAAGAATGATAGTGAGTATAGTTGGCTTTAATGAATTATGCTGTACTTTCTCAAATGCAGCTATTTGTAGATGCTGTAGCAGACTGATTTTCTACTAGTTTAAAAAATGTTAATATAAGATGTATACCTTTGTCATGTCAGATATGATACCATGTGGCAAAAGGTAAAGAACACTTGTTTTATGTGGTCAGATAATATTCCATATAGCATTATCTAAAAATCCCACTTCATATTCTTATAATATAAAAAAAGCAGTAGAAACATTTTTGAGAGAAATAAAATGCATATTGTTGTACCAAACGCATTGTATAAAATAAAACCAGTTGACATTTTATTTTCTGTATACACATAAACAAGTAAGTTTACGGAATGTGGAATAATCAAACTTATTCTAAAAGATTCTTTTGACCTTCTAACAGATCTGAGCAGTACAGATCTACAGAAGAGACCTTATGCCTTCTTATGTTGGCATTGTTTCTTTAGAAAGTAACAACTGAACTTAAAGTGGGTCTGACTGTACATTTGGCATTCTTGTATATTATCAAGGGATTTATCACAGTACTCCTTAAGGATATAATGGATACATTCATTCAACTAAGTGACAATGGTCACCTTATCTCATAACAAAACAACTGAATGGTCAAGATAATGAGGCATTGAGACCAGGAAGTTATCTCTCCAATACTAGTATGACACTAAATAGATTCCCTGCAGGACATAATTTTGGAGACGCTCGTTTGTTTTTTTTTTTTTTTTTTTTTTGTTAGAACTATATTTAAAGGACTGTAGCCAACAAAATACAGAGATAAATGCAAATTAGAAAGTACTATTACCTTCACAAGTCGATCAAAAATCAGCAAGATGTTTTACTCAAAACAAACGTGAGGGGGATTGTGTGCCTCACTAAAAATAGGACCACCTGTAACATTATAATTTTTTCAGAAAGCGACACATTCTGAGCTGAAGATTGGTCACGAGTCAATAGAGTTTGACTGTAGTATCAATGATCTATGCAATAACTTATACAATAAGTTAAACTTTAACAAGTATGTCACAGTCAAAGTCATGTAAGTCTGTTCTGCAGTGCATCTGATTTTCTATAGTATATGTAAAACATAGTGGAAAGTCATTGCTCTTCTATATAATTCATTAATCTGCACGATAATCACATATAATAGTGATATTCTATAGCTTTAAGGAAGCTTAGGAATCATCATGTTTAACTGAGAAAGTAGAGGAGCTAGAAACAGGAAGAAATAGGAACTACTTGGAAAGAGATTAGACTGTTTTCTCTGCATATTGATGGCTTCTAAGGCAGGATAAATTCTGCTATTATTTTATTAAAAATGCAAGTTTACAATCTAGGGACTATGGGAACTATAAGCTATTGCAATCTACACTTAAGAATAATCATAAATTAACTAAAAATCAGAAAACTTACTTTACACAGTGGTTTCAGAAACTGAATAACTGGAAAAAAACTGACACACACATAATAAGTTTAAGTTGATCACTAATGGTTTCAAAGATAATTAGTGACAGATATTAAAGATGCTAATGTGGTATCATGGCAGTCAGGTTTTTCAAACAGGCCAATAGGACATACACGGGACACCTAAACTTATAAACTTACCGAGCTTTGAAATTATGCTAATTATGATACCCTGCACATTTTCCTGAGATCATATTCATTATCCAAATCTTCCACTTCCTGATCTCTCCATGGAATAATGATAAAATATACATTTGGCTAACCAGGGAATGTTAAGGTCAAGCCAAAATTCAGTGAAAATTCCTGAAAATAAAATCTGCATAAGGATCATAATTCCTTTCTTCTACACAGATGTTCAGCATCACTTCCTGCTAAAATGACAGTTACTTTATAATGCACAAGTATACCTGCTTAGAAATGCTTGAATCTGCTGTCATAAACTGAAAGTTATGCATATGTTATCCAAAGAATCTGACTTACTTATTGTAACGTCTCAGCCAAAACACTTCAATAATAATATTTCCCAGGTCTCTTCTTTCAGAATCACAAAATAAAATCAGAATATCTTCACTACACTAGTTTCCAGTTTTTAAACTTTCTGTCAAGATTTCACAACTATCTCAAGACATCTTTCCCTCTATTGAAACCAATACTTTAACTGCACACAAGGATCTTGAATACAGTCTTCCTTAACATGACTACAGTATTCAGTTAACCTTGATCTCTATATTCTTTATTCAAAATCTATAGCACCTAGCTAGCGGTTATGTGAAACAGAGGGAAAAAGCTCTTACCACACCTTAGATGGTCCATACTTTGATTAGAGGCATGAGCACTAAATAGGACATAAGGGAATGTTTGGGTGGGGGGGGGGGACTGGCAGCACAGGCTCCCCTCCAAAAAAGCAGTATAATAAGAGTCTCCATGCTGCATAAGTGGTATAGTGCTTATTCAGCAGTTTCTCATGCATGGAAGTATGTGCACACCTATTGAGGGTAGCGGTTTTTGGGCTTGCATGATTGCTTCAGGGTGGTGGAAGTTAGAGTGCACTCTCTAGCAGTGGTATGATCCTACAACAGCACCATCAATCTCCTTACTGGCTCAGGACATGAGTCAGGTTGAGCACGGGGAGAGGTTAAGGCTTGTCTGGTAGACCCCTTGAATGAGAAGAGCAACTGGTGGTAGCAGATGGTCAGCTGTGGGGAGGAAAGGATAAAAATCTTTTGCACCTCACCATGCATCCTTGAGAAGCTACCTCATTAAATTACTGAGTTTATCCATAAAAACAATCTACTCTGACATTCACAGTGTGGGATCAGATACAGTGTCAGCAGTCTCATAGGTATTTATACTATCATACAGTTTAATGCATACAAGCCTGGGCAAATTCCTAGTGGCAGATGATCTTTTTGTGGACCGCAGAGGAACCTTTGAATAGTGCACAGTACTCTGCCAGCATCTACCACACATTCCCAAAACTTATTCTTCCAGTGATCTTAGTTAAAACCTTAACATATTCAATATTGTTCAATATCACCAAGTAGTTAAATACCTGAATAAATTAAAACTCATATCTCTATCTATTTATAGTCTACCACAGAGTTGCTAATGATTGCTGCTCACATTGTTTCCATCCCATAAACATAATCATCAACAGTTCCAGTAAATCATATGTAAGTAATAACATTTTAGCAGCAATGTCTAACTGTATGACTATATAAATAAGGCTCAACAATGACAATTACAGATAAATTACACCATTTCACACAAAACTATTGAAAGAATTGATATATAAACATGTCTTAAGAACACCTTACTAATACAAATATAATTTATAGTCCCAAACATAGGATATGGCTTCAGGCCACATGAAGGGACTGTCCCTGCACACACTGATTTAGTAGAATGCATTTAATATTAACTGATTAATCACAAATTCATTGAAATTATCATCACATACCTCTTCAAAGTCTTTGGTAAATGTTATCATGCAATGTTCATGAACATGCTTGATAATTTAAATTTCATTGTAAGCACAATGTAGTAATTTATGGACTTTCTTTCTAATCACATGTAGGCAAAGGGAATAAAGCTATGGCCTGGATTCATAAATGCCTTCACATCACTCTGAGCCTGTGTACGTATCACACAATGGCATGCATGCTAGTTGGTATTCTTTAAACATCTCTACAAATTGTACCCACCTTCAAAACAAGAGTAAGCAGCAGAATATGCTAATGAAGGCATAGGTATGGGAAATACATGCTAATGAAGCAATTCAGCAAGGTGAAGTGATTCAGGAATGTATAAAAAGTGCTTGTACACACCATGTCCATTTTAGCCTCAATTCCAGTACTCTTTGAAATACAGCTATGAACACACACAGAAAAAAATGTTAGATATTGGTGTTACTATCTTTAATTTGCTGCAGCCAGACTTCAGCTTAGAAGGAGAACAGTGTTCAGACCAGATTTGCCATATCATGGATTTCATGATACAGAAATTGTAGAGCACTACTGGGTAGAGAGGGATACCTTTCAAGAAATGTGAAATATGAAAACATAAAAAGCTAAACACATACAAATAGTAACAGTGATGCATGTAAAATTAACAGCCTTTACTTAGCCATATGATGGGGCGGCCACGGTGGTGCAGTGGTTAGCATTGCTGCCTCACAGCAAGAGGTTCTCCGGTTCGATCCTCGGCTGGGGTGCCTTCTGTGTGGAGTCTGCATGTCCTCCCTGTGGTCGCGTGGGTTTCCTCCGGGTGCTCCGGTTTCCTCCCACATCCCAAAGACATGCTGCAGGTGGATTGGACACTCTAAATTGGCCCTAGGTGTGCGTGTGGGTGTGCCTTCTGTGGAAGGTTGGGCGCCGGGCTGGCAACTCGACACCGTAAAACTCCACTGCCATTCAATGTGCGGACAAGGTGATCCACTGTGGCGACCCCTAACCGGGAAAAGCCGAAAGAAGAAGAAGACTTAGCCATATGATGGTTGTATTCTGTGACCGTCAGATAGAGTCAGCACAGAAGACACAACTTGTAGCAGCAGCATTAACTAACCGAGTAAGTGAAGAACTTGTAGAGGAAAGATACAAATGATTACCCTCCCATGCAATTATTGTATGTCAGTAAGATAAAACATGGCTCAACTGTACAGGAATGTTAGTAGTAACTTATGAGTGATATATGCAACAAATATGTATCTGTGCAGTACTGAGCATCATGCATTAAATTTGCTCAGCATAGACACTCCAGGAATGACCAGGGCTATCTTAACATCATTTGCACAAGGAGCTGCGCAAGTACTAATTACTAACCCATAGGACTGCATTGTGAAGAAAACAACACAAATACCATGAGGATCAACAACTACTAAATCATTTTTGAAGATAAGCAGTACATTTTATTAAAGCAAGCATCTAAGTAATGAAGCATTCTTTAGTCTGTGCATCATCATAGGCAACCGTAAGTCACTAACATATGTGCAAATGGCAGGGCACAGTTATCCTCACTTGCACAGGGTGGGGTGGGTGTAATAGAAAGGCAAGCCTGACACTACAGAGGTGAGTTTGTGTGAGTGAGAAATCAGATTAACAGCAATTAGCTAGTGCCAGGGCCAATAGAAACAGCTGTAAATCATTCAACAGTACTGTTTATCTGTATGTGTGTGTGTGAGATGGTATAGCCAAGATGAGATGTAGCATGTGTGGGTCTGTAGCAACACAGTCAAGGCACTTGTACTAGCACTATGCTTTGCCATTTTGGACACGTGTAAGCTATTTATGGTAGAGGATGCAGTTCAATGTTGCTGCTCCTGACCATGAGAACTAGCTCTGCCAGGAGTTGTACTACTAGCTCCTGTTCTACGTGAATACACACATGCAATACATAAGTATAAACTACTAATAACAATGCAATGACAAACCTGTTAAGGCTGAAAAAATGTATAACTCCAGAACAGACAACAGCATACCTCTCAACCTTTTAGGGCTAGAAATCTGGAAAAAGCCATAAATAATTGAGGGGAGGGAGGCAAAGGGCCAAAAATAGAACTTTTTTTAAATATCACTCTTACAAACTTATAAATTCTTCATTGACCCAATCCACCAACTGTTCAGTTCCATGAACGTTCACATATGCAACAGATTTAAGTAGGGGAAAGGAAGCAGTTGGACAACAGCAAAAATTTGCCCTTTTCCTCACTGTAGTGTGATATCAGCATTGGTATATAAAGTTGGGACAGTGTGGGGGTCGCAGACCTCCACTTAGGTGGGTTTGACATACTGCAGTGTCTGTTCTGGTGTAGCATTGGCCAAATGCTTCCTTTCCCTAGTGAAATATTTTTGTGATGTGAACGTTCTTGGAACTGAATGTTTGGTGGTTTCAGGTCAATGTAGAAAGCTTTGCAAAAGTAAACCTTCGACAAACTGATATAGATCCAAAATAGCAGGTTTTGAATTAGCAGGAATTTTTCTGAAGTGCATGAAGTCTGAAACTTAAATGGCTGTCATTATTTTCTGACTTCAGTCCTCAATGATTTGCTAATGATTTGCCAGAATGTCACAATTCTATGAGTAACACTCCAAGGATATGTGGCAAAAGTCTGGACATTCTGCAAAAATCCGGGCTGTTGAGAGGTATGGATAGCAGCATTTACATTTAATTAAGTGTAGGAAATGGAAATGTTAAAATTTGGGATAAGCTTTGTTGATATCAAGCTTATCCAACAGGCTTAACCTAACTGTTGGTCTAAAATGTAACGTTCGCATTTCTACTAGTTATATAAACATGTTATCATATGTGTTCACATCCTCAGAAAAATATAAAGGCATGTAACATTAGCTGAGGATACCTTAAATAAAAAAAATGCTATACCTTCCATAACAATACAAATTGACACACTTCAGACAGCAACAATGTTATCTGAAATATAACTGTTTAAATAATTTATCCATAAAGTGACATCACATACCTTGACAAACTTTGTATGAAAGTTAAAATATGTAATGCAATTGCAGCAGTCAGACAGCAGTATCTGAAGTTGGTGAAACCATGCACTCACCCATATTATGATACAAGTGCCTTAGTACCAGGTTGTGATTAAATAGTGCAGATTAACTCCTCTGGACACTGAGCATAAGCAAATCAGGTGTCAACTCATTGTCATTCATGAATCACACAATCTGCTCAAAGTGCTGGGCACATAAACATCGAGAAAGGACCAACATCATGCTGTGCACATGCCCTAGCAGTACAAGAATGAGTGGTGAGAAGTGAAGTTTCTAATGGCTTGCAAGTGTGACTGATTAGCGGTAGTGCATGAATAATTCAAAGTTTAACACTCATTCCACTTTAATAAACACTTATAGAAAATGTGTCAGAAAGAAAAAAAACTTACAAAAGAAATATAAGATTACTTTGACTTACTTAGAAAGATAAAACATTATAGAAAATTTCTGAATATATGCTCAAGAGGTAAGTGCGTCTGTATGTAGAAAGTGTAAGTTACTTGAAGTGCATGAAATAGAAATATACAAACAAGATCTATTTAAATACATGCAAAGCATAATGGTATCACTTTACAAATGTATAAAAAAATTACTGCTCACAGAAGAAAGGAAAGCACCTTCTTTTATTGCACACATTTTGTCATTATTGTGACATGATTTTTTAAGTTACCAGTTGCAAATATCAAAAGTATGCAGGCATCAACTGTGAAATGATAAAGACAACTTTGAGAACATGGATATTAATGCAGAAATGTAGTGTTAGAAAGTCAAAGCTTGAGTATATGTGCTCCACTTTCTCTGCCTTATAAATACCAAGTGGCACATATTGTTAATCTTCCCAATGCTTCATATTAGTGCCATGGGTTCAACGTTCAAATCTAGACAAGATGTTGTCTGCATGAAACTAGGGATCTACATTTTCATGGATTAATAGCATAGATTATGAAAACCTTACACGGGCAGATTTTTCTTTATTTTCTCTCTTTTATTTTTTATTTTTTGGCTTCGTCCTTTGTGTAAAGCTTGGCATTGTACCCTCATGACTGTCAGTAGTCACTACAAAGAAAAATAGTTCACTTCACAAGGAAAAAAAAACTAGAAATTTAATATGGAATGCCATCAGTAGCACAAATGAGACTGGTGCCAGTGAGCTTCCATTAGCACTCTGGACAGTACTGAGTGAAGAAAACAAACCTGTCAATTAACTTTCTCTGTGATTGTTGGTGTTAATGCAGGAACTTTGATGAAAACAGAAGTAATGGCAGCTTCATATCCAGATTGTGAACAGTTTACTGAGGGCTTCAAAATGAAGTTTAGCACATACCTTATATTCTGAACTGAACAACCCATCTCTGTGTTATGAATGCTAAATATATTACCTATATTCTTTGTGAACTGGTGTTAGGCATAGCACTGATCATATTTAATTGAAATAACAGTTTCATATGTATAAGTATATCATATAACAAATAACAGTTTCATATGTATAAGTACATCCTAAGAACATCACAGGATTGTTAAATATCACTGAAACAAATGATCGGTGCCAAAGTCATTGAATTAAACTCAATGCAAAAAAATGCATTATCATTCCTTTCAGTGAAAGCGATGTTCCTGCAAACTACCACATCAGTAGCAACACCCTAAGTACTCACTCAGTGGTGACAGACCTGGGCACACAGGTTGACAGTAACCTTACCTTTGACCACCATGTCTCCACAGTGGTAAGAAAAGCATTATGTATTGCTCATCTCATAAGAAAGGGTATTGTCTCCAGAAAAAAGGAAGTCATAACCTCTCTGTTATCAAGCCAATAACTGAGTACAATGCCCTTTTTGGTATGTACCTTTCTAATCACTGCAGAAATTGGAGAAACCACAAAGGTTACTCACAAGGAAAATTCAAGATTTTTCACCAGCTGTCCTATGGGGATTGTCTGAAATCACTGTCACTTTATTCTGTTTCATACAGACTACTTAGAGGTGATATCTGCCTTGCATATAAGGCAATCTCTGACCCTGCATTATTGAAAATGTTTCATATCTGAAAGTCAAATGGTACATGGGCTACTCACTCTAAAAAGCTTAACCTGGTATGTGACATTAAGAAAACCTGTTGGAGGAACAGATTTGTCTCCCAGAGGTTACCACATCTTTGGAACAGACTCCCACTCCATGTCAAACAGGACACCTCATTGGCCCTCTTCAAATGCAATCTGGATGGCTGGATGGATGACCATGAATTCACCCCAGGGGCTCCACCTGTGTCCCTTTTGGACAGGGACAATAGGTGCTGATCATGGAAATAAGGGTAAGAAGTTGGCTAGGCTTGTAAGGGCCCTAGGGCCATTAGCCTAGTAACTTCCTATGATCCTATAATGCTAAAAGCACATAGTGATTGGAAAAATACATCTATTGTGTCACTTTCTCTGTGGTTCAACATGTTACTGCACTAGCATATGTGTGACAGTAACAATAATAAAGAGTTTTATTCTAGCTTTTGGTAATTTCAATATACTGTTCACAATGACACAAATGCTTTGTTGATGGAAACTGAAGTATTCTTCATATAATTAACACAATTTGATATGCATGATATACAAATAAGACATTTATAAAGAGTGAGAAAATAAAATTAGCAACATAATAAAAGTGAAAATATTTATAATAAACTGGATTAATTATCCAGATCTCTAAAGTAGCTATTATGAGAGTAATACATTTCCATTAAAAATATGTAATTCTTACTTACATATAATGCACCAAAAATTAGCTTATGTACTCCCCTGTTTTGCCCCTTTTTCATGAATTGCTATTACTCGAAGGACTGATGATGCATAACAGACATGCAAGGAATCATGTGGCAAATACTGCTATAAGGTTAAGTCAAGTTAATGCCATAAGTTCTGGGCTCATTGCTAGACATAAATCCTTTATTTAGATTCTTTTTACATTTTTTCTTCTGCCATTTGCATGACACTTGGCATTGCATCTTGGTGATTGTCAGTGGTCACCATCAGTGAGTGACAGTTCAAATCTGATGGCAAAAACTCAAAAATATAATTTGGGCAGCCATCAGTACAAATAAGACAGGTGCTGTTGTGCTTCTGTCAGTGCTCTGGACCATACTGAGTGAAGAAAATACACCTGCCATTTGCTTTTCTCTGTGGCTCAAGATGTTAATATAGAAAGTCTGTGAAACAGCAGAAGTAGTGCAAGGTCTGAATCTAATCTACAGATAATTTTTATCAGGGAGTCACAATAAGAAATGCCATATAATTTTCATTATGGATATAATACGAATTAAAACTATTTAGAAATTAAATTTGCAACCAATACTGTCTAATGATTCCTAAGTAAGCCAACTGTAATCTGTGTAAAGTATATTGAACATAGCAGTGATGATAGTTAAACTAAACTTGCATATGTATAATCTACAAAATATTTATTGAAAAAATAAATATAATTATTAGGTTTATATGACAGTATGTGATACAAAGTATGTATGGCACCTACCCCAACATGTTTTACTCAGGTCATACAACGTAATGCATATGAAATTTATTTACATAAATAAATACCAGCTTTTGATATAACTCCAGTAACATGACAAGTGAAACTGGCACATATACAGGCATATCATAATTAGATCTCCACTGATGTTGACATTGTTATATGAAAATTTACAAGTCCAAAATGTTAGTTTTCCTGTATTGTTAACAGCTAATAAGCAACTGTTAACATTTTAGCCTTCTTTTTAGTTATGGGTTCAATTCCCAGATGTTATTACTGATAGTTTGTAGTTGTGTATGTCCCATCAACCTATTATGTCCCAGTTCATAACATTTTATATGTAAACACCACTGATTATAGCAGACATCATAGAGCTGAGGTCATATCATCTCACTGTGATACAAGACTGTATGAATGATTACCATCCACCATAACAGAGAGCGTTTGCACAGGTGACAATATTTACCTCGATCTGTAATTCAATTACCATCATGGCCAGAGACCAGATAGCTTAGTGGTTAAGGTCTTTGCCTCCCATATACATGGTACAAGGTTCAATCTTGACCTCCGACCAATGCCTGTTTGGAGTTTGCATTTTCTCCCTGTGTCTCTGTGGGGTTCTTCCCATGTCCAAAATCATGCTATTTCCATCTCAAACTCACCAATGAATGGAGCTGTGGGCAGCAGCACAGACTCTACATGGTGCCTTATAGGGGAAAGAGTTGTATAGACCAACCTCTTTGGGCATCTGCTGTGGTGCGCAGTATCCTCAAGATAGGAAAACATGGATCACAGACTGTGTGCCATGGCAGGGCTAGCCACTCAATGGTGTAAAATATGGCTCTAGGTGATTCAGTCATGTTGACTAATGTCACCAAAAATGGGCATGGATAGTTACCAGTGATAAGTGGGTTGAGGACCCGGCCTACTCTGACCCACACCGGAGACTTGTGCTAATGGTGGGAGGGGTATATGTGCCCCTATTGGCCAGTGTGTGCCTAACATAAAGCCCAGTAGCCCTGGGTCAATAAGCTACTGGCTGGCTGGTGTCTAGTTGCCTAGCCTGGCTTACCTGGGATAGCTCTTTTGAGAAAAAGCATGATGTAAAACCAACCCACCAACCTGCCAAACATGAACTGAGAATTGGTACGCTTAATATAGGTTCATCGACAGGATGCAGCTTGGAAGTGGATGACATGATGATACAGAGGAGGCTGGACATCCTATGTATCCAGGAGATGAGATGGAAGGGCAGTGCAGCAAAGCCACTTGGCTTGGGATCCAGAGTCTACTACTCAGGTGGAGGGCAGGCTAGAAATGGTGTAGGAATTGTGGTGAGAGTGAGGCTTCAGAAGGCAGTAAGGGATATTATCAGAATTAATGACAACCTCATGGCAGTCAGACTCCAGTGTAATGATAGGGCAGTATTCATAATCTCAGCCTATTCCCCACAGCAAGGTTGTGATAGTGAGGAAAAGAGTGCAATTGGTGTTGATAATGGGTGACTTGAATGCACATATTGAGACAGACCAAACAGGATATGAGGACTGCCTGGGTCGAGCAACAGGAATAAAGAAGGAGAAGCATTTCTAGACTTCTGTCTGGCAAATAACTTGATAGTAGCCAACACATGGTTCAGAAAGAGAGAGAGTCACAAGATCAGTAGTCAGCATGCAACTCATGTAGACTTCCTCCTAGTAAGGAAAAGGCACTGGGGCAGAATTCATGATTGCAAAGTCATCCCCAGTGAGGCAGTCAGCCCACAGCATAAACCACTAGTTGCCACAATCAGCTGCAAGCAGTGGTCAGAGAAGGCTCTAAGGTCAACAGAAACCAGGCTGAAGACCTGGAAGTTGACTGCAGAGAAAGTACAATGGTTCAAGGAATTACTCAGGGCTCTAGCACCCCAAGAAGAGGAGGAAATAGGTGAAGTTGAAGAAGAATGGCAACGCCTAAAAACAGCATGTGTTAGGATTACAGAAAAGATATGTGGCCCAGCCAGATATGGAAATAAGGTACATACAAAAAAGCTAGTGGTGGAATCCAGAAATCCAAGAAGTGATCAAAACAAAAAAGGAGTGCTGGAAGAAGTGGGGGATAGAAAAGACTGACCAGGCTAGGAAGGATTACTGGTTGGCTAACAAAGAAGCTAAGAAAGAAGTTGCAATAGCAAAGAATAGGGCATCAGAGGCACTGTACCAACTTCTGGAAAGTGACTCAGTAAGGGGCACAAAGAAACTATATCAGGTTACAAGGCAAAGACAGAAAATTAAAGAAGATAGTCAGACACTCTTCATAAGGGATGCCAGCAACAACCTGCTCACCAGGCCAAAGGACATCAAAGGCAGATGGAAGGAGTATTTCCAGAGGCTTCTGAATGAAGAAAACCCCACAGAAGCTGTACTGCCCCAGAAACAGCCTACAATGAGAAAAGAAGAGGAGCCCACCCTAGTAAAAGTGAGAACAGATCTAAGGAAGATGAAGTCATGGAAAGCAGTAGACTCAAATAAGTTCACAGCAGATATGATAAAGATGCTGGGTGGGATAGGGGAGAAATGGCTCCTGAGGCTACTAATAGCAGTGTGGAGAAAAAGGAGTATTCCAGATGACTGGAGAATAAGCATACTCATGCCAGTGTACAAGAACAAAGCAGACATTCACAACTCTGGGCAGTACAGAGGCATCAAACTCCTATCACATCACATGAAAGTTCTGGAGAGGGTGATTGATAAATGGGTATGCAGAGTAGTAGAATGTAAGATGGGAGATGAGCAGTTTGGATTCAGATCAGGATGCAGCACAATTGACCCAATGTTTGCATTCAGACAGGTACTTGAGAAGAAGCTAGAGATGAGGCGAGAGTCCAACTGGGCATTCCTAGACTTGGAGAAAGTATATGACAAGGTCCCAAGAAGGCTCATCTGGGCAGTACTGTGGTGGTTTGAATTCCCATAAACATTGGTAGAATTAGTGCAGGCTAAGTACAAGGACCCAATAACTCAAGTACGAACAATGTTCGGCCTCACAGTGGGGTTCCCAGTGGGTGTGGGTGTACATCAGAGTTCAGCTCTGAGCCCACTGCTGTTCATACTTGCAATGGACTACATTAGCAAACAGGGATGGATCAACAAAGCTTCTGTATGCAGATGATGTGGCAGTACAGGCAGACTCTGAGCTAGAACTTCAGCAAAGGATAGGAGAATGGAATGCAAATCTGAAGCCACATGGGATGAAACTAAAAACAGATAAGAAGGTAGTAATGGCAGGAAACTGGGGAAATCAAAAGAAGCTGAGATTAGAGATAGAAGGGAAGATAGTGAAACAGGTAAACAGCTTCAAGTATCTGGGGGGAGTAGTTGAGAAGGGCAGTCTGAATGAAGAGGTCAAAGCTGGAATCAGAGGGGCTGCAGCCAACTGGCATAGAGTATCAGGTATAGTCTATGACAGAAGAATGCCAAAGAAGCTGAAAAATAAGGTGTATAAGACAGTGGTGCGACCAGTACTACTGTATGGTACAGAAACCTGGACAGTAAAGGCAGAACAGTCGAAGAAGCTAGAGGTGATGGAAATGAAGTGGCCAAGAAAAGTGAAAGGATCCACACTGTGGGACAGACAAAGAAATGAGGACATAAGAGCAGAAGCCAAACTAGCTCCAATTGCAGAAAAGATCAAAGAGAACAGATTACGCTGGTTTGGGCACATGTGTAGAAAAGCAGAAGACAATCTGGTGAGGAAGATTTGGGACAGACAGGAAGAAGGTAAGAGGAAGTGAGGACATCCAGCAAAGAGTTGGATGGACTGTGTGAAAGAAGATCTGTGACAGCCAGGCATGAGTGTTGAAGAAGGCAGGTGTGTGGCACTGAAATGAAAGAGTTGGCAACAGTTAACATGATACTCCGACCCCATGTAGAAAAATGGGAAAAAGGGGGCTGATGATAATGACTAAAGCATCTGATGATTTTACAGTGGAACATGTGTAAGTACAGTGAACATCACACATGACCAAGTGTCAATGACATATTTCACACCTCCAGTGTATTTTGAAGGAATAATTTCCAATTTCTCTGCCAGGATATTTTTGTGTTTTCGATAGTGTAAATGCAGCTTGCAAGGTTGTCTGACATTGCACACAGGCTGGTATACTTGAGATCAGAATTCTGTGCCAATTCATTGCCATATTTCTATAGCACACGTGGTGACATAATGATTAAGGTTACCTTACAGTTAAACGGGACAGTGTTTGATTATCGCCTGTGGGGAAATTGGCTAGGTGTAAAATGGTCCACAAGAGCAGCTATCCCAGTACTTATGTATGAACCTATGAAAATGAGATCAGAGCTCTATTTAGAGCCTAAATGTGATGTGAAGAAGAGTCCAGAATCTTTGTGGCATTCCTTGTAAAGTGCTACAACTGTAGATTCATGATCTTTGTGGTACTCCTTGCAAAGTACTACAGCTGTCGGCTTCTGCAGGAGAACTATACTGGGTGCCAATACAAGGCTGAGGTCTGCAGTGGCTTTGAAAATGGAATCTCCAGTGCAACTGGCATTCATTACACTATGGAAATGTCATCATTATAGTAATATGAAGAGGTGAAAAAAGGACCTCCAGAGCTAAGAGAAGCAGAATTTGGAAATGCAAAGACCGCTGAGTTGTTTAAGTATAGTGTCCCATCAGCAGCCAGTACAATACTATGCACTAGCCAGCCAATACAGTTATTCATAACGCTTCTTATTTTTCTTTTTCTTGTTCTATGCAGCTGCTGAGGACATAGCTTTGAACAAAGAGGTGCATCAGGAATGATTGTCATGCCTCTGAGAGGCATGGATTAAGTATAGAACAAGTATGAGCACAAGCAAGATCATAGTACATCTGTAATGTAGTTAATCTTACCAAACGTCTGGGCATCAGTCCATATAAGTATAGAACAAGTATGAGCACAAGCAAGATCATAGTACATCTGTAATGTAGTTAATCTTACCAAACGTCTGGGCATCAGTCCATATAAGTATAGAACAAGTATGAGCACAAGCAAGATCATAGTACATCTGTAATGTAGTTAATCTTACCAAACGTCTGGGCATCAGTCCGTATGACCTTGAGAGAGAGACACACACACACGCACACACACACACACACCTGAATAGGCAAGCATAACCTTTATATCAAGTATACATGCCTGCTCCAGTAGCTTTTGATCGTTGCATTAGGCAATGAGTAAATCAACTCAGCTACGCATGTGTTCAGTCCCCAGTTCTCTTGCTTTCTTTTTTCATGTGTGAAAGCATTCTTGCTGCAGCACTACTGACCATCAGCACAGGGGTTTAGACCAACCACCAGTGATCAGCCTGCTGTACCTCCATGGGTGGCTGCAGAGAGACACTTCAGCATATCTGGGTCACAACCTGTCAGCATTGCAATCACAATTTCTGCATTACCTACTGAAACTGCATGAAGTAGCTCTGCCCTGGCTGTTGGTGCATTTGTACCCACTGGGAGTGGTACTGGAACAGCAATTTTTTCATTCATCAGAAGCTGACATGTCTGATGGAAGACATCACAGAGAGGGGCCTCAGTGCCTGAATCAGCAGAGTAGAAAAGATCCTGCATTGAATTGCAAAGTTGATGCCCCATCGATCATTGTCTCATGAACTGCAACAGGAGATAGTGATGACAGTTCTGAGGCAATTACACAATTCTCACTGTGCTCATGCTGGACACAGATGCGCCTCAGATGTCACTTTACTGATCCCCAACCTTGGTGCCCCCCCCAAATTGTTGTGTCCATCATTGTCCCTTTCTGTCCTCTATGATTGCACCTGCAACCTAGCCTATCCAACCTGCCTTACCTCTTTATTCCTAAAAACTTTACCAAAAGGTCATCTCTCTCAAAAAAAAAAAATTGGCCCCATACATAGCTCTCCACTTTGCCTATGTTTCTGCTTGAGACACAGGCTTTGTTCTAAATGGCCATACACCATTACACTGTTGTTGTCACCCAGCCCTGATGTGGTGACTATCCAAATTCATGAAATTCTTGTTACAAGTATACAAATATCTAGTGAAAAAATGGATAGCTATGGTGCTGTCCCACCACCATCCTACTTATTCCTTTATTTATTTATTTTTGTTTATTTATTTTGCATTTGTTAACTGGGAGTGTCTGATTGAGTTGAAGCCCCTTTTCAGCAGAGGCTTGGGGAGAAAAGGTTCAAGTAATATAAACAAAGAATTTTACAGTATCAAGGTACTTTAAGAACACTTACAGTAATACATTATGCTTAGTAGTCAAAGTCAAAAGAGAAACAACCAATGTAAACAACAACAGAACATCATTATAAATAAAGGTATATATTTAAAAGAAAGAGCACATGAAGTTTGCTATTTAGGCTAGATGTTATACAATGCATGAAATATTGCCAGTATGTAAAAAGTTGTTTCCAGAGAAAGGAGTGGAAAAGAAAGTGTAGAGGTGACTAGAAGAGAAAGGATGGAGTAGGTTAAATGGATAGGGAATGATTAAGAGGGGAGCAATAGGGAGACAGGAAAAAGAAAGAATTTTGGTTGGAAAGGTATATTCAGAGAGGGTGAGAAAAGTGTCAGGTCAAGTGCCTTATAAAGTAGTCTTTTGTGGCCTGTTTGAATTGTTTAGGATGAGTGAGAGTTCTGATTTCTACTGGCAGTTTGTTCCATGCTAAGGATGGATAGTAGCTCTATATGTTACACCCAGATTTAGACTTTGATTTATAGATATGTTATAGATCTTTGGTTGAGCTCTGGAGATGTCTTGTAGGAGAGTAGTGAGAGATGAGGGAGCAAAGGGCTGGACAGAAGGCTGGCTGATATATGATGGAGTGCATGATTTGGAGCTGTGAGAGGAGAAGCAGGTGAAGTAGTTCAAGCCAGTTTAAGTGTTTTATGGAGAGACAGTGGTGGGATTTATAGGTTCGTTGAGATGCAAATCTAGCTATTTTGTGATATGATGACTTAAGTTTGGTGAGCAGGGAGGAGTTAAGGTTTGTGAATATTTGGGAGTTGTATGTTAAGCAGGGCAGAAGGTAAGCATGAATGAGAGAGATCCTAGCTTCAGCGGTGAGAAATGTTTTATTTCTGTATAGAAGTCCTAGTTTATAATGGGTTTTTCAAATGCAATTATTTATGTGAAGGTCGAATTTTAGCTGATCATCGATGGTAATACTGAGGAGTTTTGTGCAGGATTCAACTTTGATAGGGGTATTGTTTAGGGACATTATGGAGAAAGAAGATTTGATATGGTGGACTGTTTTGGGGAGAAAGAGTAGCAGCTTTGTATTTTTAGGGTTAAGGATGAGCTGATTATTGGAGAACCATGTATCGACTGAGTTAAAAGATGACTGGGTAGCTGATAAGAGTTCGGACGGAGAGTTGTCAATGGTGATGACTGTAGAATCATCAGCATATTGGACCATAGAAGACCTTGGGCAGTAAGAACAGAGTAAGTTAGCAAAGATATTATAGAGTAATGGACCAAGAATGGATCCTTAGGGGACACCCATTCTTACTGGAAGGGGAGTAGATAGTGCAGAGTGCCATATTGCTGACTGCAGTCTGTCAGTGAGATAGCTGGAGATCCATGCAAGTATAACACTAGTACTGTTAACTTCATGCAAGCGTTCTTATCCCTGCTGTGCAACAGAAAGTCAAGCCAAAAGAAGTATTGTGAGACATTTACTCTAACAAATTTATTAGGCTGCTGGGTGCAATGTACAACTTATAGGATGTTACAATTGTCAATAGTGTGATGAAGTCTGATGCCTATGTTATCCTGTGCTTCTACTCTTGCACCCCTGGTTGCTTGAAATTTGAAACACTTTATTGTACAGAACATAACAGAATCACTATTGTCCCAAGCCCAAGAGTAACACACCATAGAGATGACCAGAAATGGCCAATAAACAAAACTCTTTCTATGTCTCTATTCCTATTTCTCAGTGTCTCTCCCCCCTTCTAGCTCACCATTCTTTTTCCTCAGTATTTATGCAGTGAGCAGCAATTGTAACTCACAGTAAACAGCAGTTCATGTTTTATGGCAAAAACGGGTGCCATTTTGCATTCTGCCCCTCACACTACTATGCTTAACCTTGCTGAGCTATGGAAAGTCAGACTGAAAGCACTATGAGGAGGCAGCTATTATCATATCACGAGCAGGCTGCAGAGTTCAATGTACGCCATATAGGATGTTGCAATTGTAAATACTGCTATGAAGTATGTTGCACACAAGCTTCCTTGCTTTATGGTATTTCCACAGAGAAGGATTTCACAAGCATTAACAAACATGGTCCATTATGTGTTTCATAATCAGAATTAAAATGCTTACACCTTCCCAGAAATAGGTGTTAGGTATTTGGTACAATCAAGGCTTTATGTGTTATGAAGCATAGTACACTAGACAGGTCTTAAACATATTGCTGCTGTAAACACATGAGGTTATATGATGAGTTGATTTGCATTTCTATGTATTTTCTGACGTCTGTTAACTTTGACACCAACCTGTATTATTAAGTGATGTCATACAAACACATAACAATTGCATAAGAAGCATGTCTCAAATACATGGATAGTTACCAGATATGCGGGTTGTCTAACTCTGCACCTGTATTATCCATATAATGAGTACTTTACTGCAGTTCTCATGACAAATGTGTAAATCTTGGCAAAGAAAACATTGACAAATGCTATTGAGAACTGGATGATAATCGGAACTATTTGTATGTCTACACTCCGTATTTGTGCAAAGGGAGGCATTGAGCACCGTAGACTACTGTTAATTCTCATTCTAAGTTCAGAAACTTCAACATATAATTAGGTATGTGCTAATACTTTGCCATCAATTGCTCAAATGAGTTGGTCAGCAGTGCATTTCAGGAAGTGATTTTGACAACAGGAAAGCAATGTTAGTGGCTTGTATTACTTTTACATGTTGTAACAGACTGTTGTACTCAAGATATAATGAGTTAACAGACTGTTGTACTCAAGATATAATGAGTTCACTGTGATGCTGTGCAAACACTACAAAATATGAAGTTATATCTGTTCTCCATCACATTTAAATTTGTTTATGATATGCACTGATGTGTTACCTTTGCACATACACTTCCTGAGTGGTATTAAGTAGTGCACTTTCATGTTGCACATACACTTCCTGAGTGGTATTAAGTAGTGCAATTTCCCTCTGCACCTACACGTCCTGAGTAGTATTAAGTAGTGCACTTTTCCTTTGCACCTATACTACCTGAGTGGTATTAAGTAGTGCACTTTCCCTTTGTACCTATACTTCCTGAGTGGTATTACTTAGTGCACTTTCCCTTTGCACCTATACTTCCTGAGTGGTATTAAGTAGTGCACTTTTCCTTTGCACCTATACTTCCGGAGTGGTATTAAGTAGTGCACTTTCCCTTTGCACCTATACTTCTTGAGTGGTATTAAGTAGTGCACTTTCACATATTTGACTTGTCTGTTAGTACTGAAACTGCACATTGTGTTAATTATAAAGAAGTTTTGAAAATGACACCAGAAATGATTACTATTTGTTTACAATCATCTTGAGCTGAACACCCAGGAATGATTGATTGTCGATCCACTGTGGCACAAGTGTGATTGTCATCAATACACCATACTGTGGAACAGATACATGTTACTCACACTACCTCAATGTATACGAATGAGAGGATAAATATGTTATCTAGGCAATATAAAATTACATGTGATCGACACATTGCTGTTACCTCTGTTTGTCAGGACACATCCCTTTATATTCAAACCTGTAATGCACAGTAGCTTCTGTATGACACATTGATGTGGTAATCCTTACAAATGTGCAGTATACAACATTTAAAGTCAGACTTCTGTGGTGCTTGTGGGTGACACAATATACTCTACACTGTGTAATTGGATAGGTGTTTGAATACAGCAGTGACTGAATAGCATAATTGTGTGTGTGTGTGTGTGTGTGTGTGTGTGTGTGTGTGTGTGTGTGTGTGTGTGTGTGTGTGTGTGTGTGTGTGTGTGTGTGTGTGTGTGTGTGTGTGTGTGTGTGTGTGTGTCTGTGTGTGTGTGTCAGTAGCGTCCAGTAGAACTGGCTTCAAAAAAAAGATCCCTTGTATACATTTCCACTTATGAGGCACATTTACACTGGGAGAAAGCTCCCTCAACAATTTCTTCCACTTTTATCATTGAATCTTGTCTGCACCACATTGACGTCATCATCCTTTCAAACATGCACCATCTCACTGTTGTAATCAGACTTCTTCTGCCATGATGGCAGTTGATATGCACTCTAGATTTTGTTACTGTTTTGTTACTTTTAGCCCAAATAACTGCTTTGTGTCACAATGATGATGTCATGCCTTCAAAAATGTTCTGTCTCACAGTTGTGGTAAGACTTTGCCTGTGTGCATTCAATTAACATCGTTTTTCAGATTGTGGACTTACATAGGCAGCTGTTTAACTTTAACAAAAGGCAACATAATGTGAGTGTAGCAACATGACACATGCAACATTGCATCGATTTATTTCTATCAATTTTATTTCTAACTAAGCCTGGGATTTCATGCCAGTCAGTTAGGTATTCTGTAATGCCTGTGGTGAGAGCTCTCCAGTGGTGCATGCAGTTAATACTGACTTCTATATCATGTGTACACAGATAGGCAGTGATTCAATTCTGGAAATGTATATGTGCAAAACAATATGGATGGACAGGAGTGGCTCACCCAACAAACATGCCTAAATCACACTTGTATGAATAGTAACATTGCTACATTCTTTTCATCAGTCAGAATAAGTTGCATTGGATTGATGAACATCAAAAGTCTTTCCAACTTTACACATTGAAGGGTGTTCTTTGTGACACCCTCCATTGTTATCTCCTGTGGCAGATGCAGTTACTACTACACTTAGTAGAAAGTGGAGCATGATCAACAAGGTTTTGAATCTGGTAAGGTTTATCTATCAGACAATTCAAGACTGGAGATATGACACTGTATCACTCTGGATTTAAGGGCACTTAATGTGGTTTATTATGTAAGCAATACAGTAGGTAGATCATCAAAGATATATATATATATATATATATATATATATATATATATATATATATATATACCCAACATAACTGGCATATATGCCCTTTTCCCCACTGTAGTGCAATCCTGGAGTTCGTATATATAGTTAGGTGGGGTGTGGGGGGCACAGCACCCCACATTGGGAGGTGTGGAGTGTGTAGCCCCCCACCTATGTTTAGTTTTATATTGTTAGCTTTCAGTGAAATGAGATTCATAAATATAAAAGATATTTAGGTGGGGAGCTACACACTCCAATGTGGGGGGATGTGCCCCCACACCCCAGTAACTATGTATACTAACTCCAGGATCACACTACAATGGGGAAAAGGACATATATGCTTTATTTGCCCAACAGTACTTACATTCAGTGAAATGTGATTCACTGAAATGAGTTTTCAGTGATTTAAGCTTTCAGCAATTTTTTTTGAGGGTGAATTGAAATTCAGTGAAATGAGTTTTCAGTGAATCAAAGTAGACCCATATAAATAAATAAATATATATATATATATATATATATATATATATATATATATATATATATATATATAAACATATAGATATATTTACAGTACTCACTAGAGCTAAGAAAGTCATTCATTGTTTAAAAGTACCATTCCCACAGAAAGCATGATTAAATCATAACTGATATTTTTGGAATCCTTACCTGCATCAAAGCATACTCAACATCCAACATTGGGGGGGGGGGCAATTAAATGTCACTGTCTCCCCATCTACAGAATCCTACTTAAAGTTCTGTTTTCACTAAGAATGGATTATAAATTGAATCCTTGCCACAGTTAAAATAGATATGTACTAGATTTTTTCACACAAGAATACCACACTTCAATTGCTAAAGCAACTGAATATGAAAATATGAATATTCTTTACATCTAATAACAGTTTATTCGTTAAATAGTACTGACCTGATGCAAGACAATATAAGATTTATTGACTCATTACTCTCACAAACCAAAAATAACATCACAGTTGTAGACTTCAGGCTGTTGTATAATTATTAGAAGGAAGACAGCTGTATTCCCATCCTCTCTTATTTTCAGATAATGAACTGTAATCCCACCCAAGCTAATAAATGTATACTGATACTTTATATTAGCCATTATGTTCCCCAATGACTGGAATAACATTTACCATAGCCAAAGGTGGGTAAAGAGATTGTATAAGCCATTTAACTCATATGTCTTAGATATTATACCTTATTTATTGCTTTAGTCTGAAATTTGATATGAAAATAGCTCTACCCTTATATTATCTGAATATATAATTCTGTCACTCTTTTATTTTACTATCCATATTAGAAAATATGTTGCTCATATTAACCATACTGTGGTTTTGTCTACTTTTGGACTTCTCTGTGGTTGCAAAAAGGTCCCTGGAACGAGCAATTTACCCAATTACGAACTCAATTAATCAATCAAACAGTTATCCATCACTCAATGAGTCATAATGATGTTATAGATACAGGTTCAAATGTTGAGCTTATGTCCTACTATCTCTCAAGAAGCTTGACTGCTATACCCCAATGTTGACCTTTTATAATTCCTGAATAAATATATTTGTTATGAGCCTGTTGTTTCTAGTTGGCATGTGCCAATTCTGTGCTATGTCAACTTTTTCAGCTATGGTTTTACTATCACACTGCCTATTATATAGCCCAAATAGTGAACTCCTGTCATGCCTAACTTACAGTAAACAGAGAAAGATGTCACTTTATCTTGACATAAATAATTCAATATGACTTGGGCTTTGGCAAGATGACTTTCACAGTCTTTAGACAATATTACAATGCCATTCATGTAGGATGTGGCATATCCTGTAGTAGGTCACAGGATCTTTTCCATCAGCTGGAATGTTATGGGTGCTCTTTAGATACTGGAAGGCTGGTCTCTATAGTGGAATAGCCGATCAGGTGTAGGGAGTGACATCTTTTCCTTAACTATTGGTACTACTGGAATTTGAAAATAAATTTTGGCTAGGCCCAAATTTTACAGAAACCTGCCCTTCCTCAAATTTTTCATTCAGTTTGTCTATTCAAGGCTTGAGATATGAGTCAAATTTAGAAATGCTATTTTATTTTAATTCATTGCAAGACCTTATTGACTCATCAGCTTCAATGAGACTATTCAATTCATCTGGGAATTTCTTCTGTGACCTCAAATGAAACCATTTTCTCTATCTTTTTCCTCACTGTTTGATGTTGGGATTCTTTGATCCAGTATAGTTTTAAATGTGACTTCTTACCAGGCATCTGTAAGAATAGGTCCTTATTCCTCAGTCCATCTTCCATTTCTTCCATGGATAATGTGCCCTCTCCATTATTTTCCTCAGAACACATGGTGGGGCCTTATTTTTCCCAGCAAACATACTATGAAAGTTCAGTTTCTCACCATAACAGCTATGTGGTATAACTATTTTAGACTTAATTTTCTAAGGTTGTCTCAGCAAATAATTAATTTCACTTAATTTTTCTAGAATTTCAGATGGTTCCAACCACTTTGCATGGAACTTATTTGCAGCAGTGTGTATGTTAGTACATACTTCATCTCCTGGTTTAATTCTCCGAGATGAGGATTTCAAATGTATTCTATCTGCTCAGCTTCCTGATCTATTTTTATAGGTTCAAACAAGCATCACATATGCAAATATTGTATTGTATCAGTGGGAAGAAAAGTTTATATATAGTGACAGGCATGTTTTGAATAGTAAGGCTGAATGTTATCAGAGATTTGTGGATGATTGTTTTTTGTATGAAAAGGGAGTTTTGATAAGGTGCATGAATATATTTCTTATTTAAATGGTATGAGAAATGTTCTTAAATTTAAAAATGGAACATTCTGACAAAGAGATAGTGTTCTTGGATATATGTCTGGAGAAAAAAGTAGAAAGAATAGAAACCAGCATTCACAAAAAAGAAGTTAATCCTCGCCGTTATGTGCATAAGAAAAATATGCATGCAACTCATATGTTTTCAAGAATAATGAAGGCTCAGTTGGGTAGGGTCAGTAAGTTAAATACTGATGACCAGAAATTTAATCAACAGCTAGAAGAGATGTTTGATGAATTTATAAATAGTGGTTATGATCAAACAGAACTTCTTAGAATTTGTGATGGGTTTAAAAAGGACAGAGAACCTCTCTGAAACCCATATTTGCTAAGGGGGCAGAAGAAGTGGTACAAAAGGGAGTTCGATGTAGTTAAATTAGGTATGTAACTACTTTTAATGTAAGGACAGGTGATCTTAAAAGAATTATACAAAATAATTGGATTATTTTGCTGGCTGCACCTGAGATGCAGACAATTCTGAATGAAAAGCCTTATTTTTCTTATAGGAACACTAGAAACTTAAAAAGAAGGCTATGTTATAAAGATTTCAAAGTATATGCCAAGCAACAAACAGTTACGAAGCAAGGCACTTTTAAGTGTATGAATTGTACTTGTTGTAATGATATTTTAACAGGTGATAACAATGTGTTTACACATCCTGTGACCAACAGGCAATATACCTTTTCCCTCACAGCCAGTTGTAATACCAGCTATGTGGTCTACCTCGCCACTTGTGTAAAATGTTTTTCATTTTATGTGGGGAAAACCACCAGAAGGCTGAGGGAGCAAATTATTGAGCATAAGTCGGACATAAGAAGGAGAAATGACAAGAATGCTCTAGGAAGACTTATCATGAATAAGGGAGAGGACCATTGTTTTAAGTTTAGGGTAATAGACATAGTAGTGAAAAGAACCAGGGGGGAGGTGATTTAAACAATTTTCTTGAAAATAACGAGTATGAATGGATTATTACATTATGTGCAGAGTCTGAACCTGATCTTAACAAGACTGTAAGTATTAAACCTGTTTTAGTAAGAATACAACAACAAAATATTTAATGTAGTTTTAAAAAAAATGTTTATGCAGTGTCATATGATATGCTATTTTTATAGGTCCACATGTTCATAGGTAAGTACTAGGCTGGCTGCCCTTGTGGACTATTTTAAACATAGCCAATTTCCATTTTTGTGCTCAAGTTACCCTATCCCATTTGGTTAGATGTTGGCCTTACCCATCCCATGGGTGATAATTCTATATTACCCCTAGTATAAATAACTAGGATCATACCATAGGTATCCATGCATGGGATAAAGCCTTTAGGAGCCACCTCTGTCCATTAGGAGTATAGGGACTATAAATTCTCTTGCTATAAGCATTATAATTCTTAACTGGTCTTACAAGTATGAAAAAATGTTATATCTAATTTTAAAGAGGTTGTTTTCACCTCTCCATGTTTCAAACCACATGTTCAAATTAAAAAATAAATTAATTATAACATCTTGCTTTAAGTAATATTGTCAATAGCTATATAAAATTAATCTCAGAGGGGTAAAAATGCTAAGAAGCGACAGTTTAAAAATTTCCCCCGGTAATCTTTGTAATATGTTTGTTTATATTGGTTGAAGATTATTAGTTTGTGTTCTTTAATATAGTTTAGACCTAACTCCTTGAATCAATCACATGATAGTTTGGACCTGTCAAACCAATTATGAGTACTATATCATTTGACCAATAAAAAGAGGTTTAATTAAAATGAGGTTTAATTAAAATATGAGTGCCATGTTTAGGAAGGTTGGTTTGTGGAATATGCAAAAGTGTAAAGTCCCATGACATACCAGATTTTTCATAATACCTTTTTTTCAGTTTGACTTGTAAGGAACACCATAGTTTGCAAGAGTACCTACAGTTCCAAAGAATATGTAGTAGTTAGCATGATGACAGGTAGACAGAGGGCAGTTTGGCGGGTAGGTGGAGTAATACTTGCTAAGTTTTATTGTGGCCATATAAGCATTATTGAGGATCATTAACTGAGTATAGAAAAGTTTTTGCTTTTCAAGGGGAACCATATTGGTAGTTAGTTGACTTGATTTCTTTATTTCATTAGATGCAATTGATGGGCTTAAATTTGTCCAATATTTGGAGTAAATAGTAATGTCTCGGAGTCTAAAGGAGATGACTAGCTTGTATGTATTGGAAATATTTTTTTTCTGAGTCTAAAGTGTCCCATAATTGTTTACAAAAGTTTTTATCATGATAGTTAATTTTTGATTCATCCAGATTGGATGACGTTAAATCTTTTATTTGTCTTAGTATAGTGGCATAACCTTTTGGCAAGTTAAAGACGTTTCTTAATTAATTTAGTGAAAACATTTCTATGTAATAGAAGTGCATGACACTTTTATATTTGAATAATGAGAAATTGGATAGATTTATCACAGAATTTTGAAATTTAAAATTAGGATTTAGATGCATTGGTTATAGTATGTCAAAAGATTGTCGCACGTTCAACATATTGATTACTTTTGAAGGATACTTATTATATGTAGTAAAAATGTATGTGTTTTTAATGGTTGTTTAAAAAAGGTAAATTGTTTAAAAAAAGGTAAAGCACTTGGATTGCACTGGTGTTTTTGTATGTAGTTATACAAAAATTTTATCCAGATAGGGTTGTAATTAGACTGATTAGGATTATACTGTATTATTTTTATAAATGTGCTTAATGAAATGTCTATATTTCCTGTATAATATCAGTCTGGAAAAACTTAGCTTAAGTTCTAGCTTTTACCATATCCATTCTTAAATGATGACCCAAAATGTAGCCATGGGCTAACTTCATTACATACCAAGAGCACAATTGTTCTAAAATGCATTGGAATCACTGCCTCAGTATTTTGCGTTTTGTCTTTTCTTACCACAAAGTGCAGGCAATTTCTTAACACAAAGTATGAGTATGAAGTGAAGCTATTCTGTTTATGTTCCCTGTCTATTCTTTTTTCACGCTCATCCACTATACATACTGTAATGTCTACTGACCCACTATACATACTGTAATGTCTACTGATCCACTCTACATACTGTAATGTCTACTGACCCACTTTACATACTGTAATGTCTACTGACCCACTATACATACCGTAATGTCTACCGACCCACTATACATACTGTAATGTCTACTGATACACTATACATACTGTAATGTCTACTGATACACTATACATACTGTAATGTCTACTGATAAACTATACATACTGTAATGTCTACTGACCCACTATACATACTGTAATGTCTACTGATCCACTATACATACTGTAATGTATACTGACCCTCTATACATACTGTAATGTGTACTGATCCACTATACATACTGTAATCTCTACTGATCCATCATACATACTGTAATGTCTACTGATCCACTATACATACTGTAATGTCTACTGCCCCACTATACATACTGTAATGTCTACTGATCCACTATAAATACTGTAATGTATACTTAGCTTTTTTTTGAAATTGAGGCAGTTTATCTAGAAGTCAGTCAATTCAGCATTGTTTTCATCAGTACTCTGACATGAAGCTTCTCCTCTTTTTCCACTTTATCCCTATAAAAAGCAATTCATGAAAATAAATTTCTTCCACAAGAACTACTTTCAGTTTTCCTTTTCTTTCTTTCTTCTTCTTCCTCTTCTTCTTCTTCTACCATTCTTCACTGTTAAAGTCCTGCTTCTATTTCTGACTGGGTCTATTCTTTGGAGAAGAAGAAAGCACGTCTTCATGTCCCCTCACCTATTTTTCACCAGTTTCTGCATTACTTTTCTGACCATATTCTTATGTTGCAGTCTGTTCTTGTAAGGTTCTCCTCTGACTTCTCTAATTACATTAGAAATTGTGATCTTTTGGGAAGTTTCCCCTTCTCAATTAGTTTCTTAAAGACTTCATTTAATATTTAAATAGACAGTGTGATCTCCATGGACACCCTTGTTACCCACTCTTTTCCCCTGTACTTCCTCAGTGCCTTCCCCTATTTACCCTAATCCTGGCCCCACATTATCCAGATAGATTACATCTATCTTGTTGTTTATGCTTTGTCTTGCTTTTCAGACCCCTATGCATTTAGCACTGTAAATGGCCAAGCCTTTTTTGTAATTTAAGCTTAGAGGAAATATTTGTACCAAGCCAGAGGTTTGGTGTCCAGATGTCATATAGTTCTAGAAGATCTGCAGTGTATCTTATAAGTTTTTTCTTTTACAACCATTTGATTTAATGATGGTGAGCTGAACAACTGAACCAAAAGTCATGAGTAAGGACATATACTCACTCATTATTTTTTTTTTCCTTCAAGGAAAAATAATATGTGTCTAATGCTTAATACTCAAAGATTATAAAACATTAGTTCCCCAATAAGCTGAGAAGATAAGAGCAAGGATACATATATCCTTTCTGAGAATAGTGCGTGCCTTCCTACTCCTCCAAAAAGACATATAGTTATCTTCTGTGGACCACCCTGTGTTTAGAATGGGATGAAACGTAAAAGAATAAATGTCCAGAGGCTTATATTATATTTATTTATTTGTTTATTTATTTAATATTTGTTTATCTGGAAAGTCTGACTTGGAACAATGCCAATTTTTAGAGGAGGCCTGGGGAGAAAAGCTCTAGATGCATGTCTTTGAAACGTGGGAGGAAACTGGAGCACCCAGAAGAAGCCCACATGAACACAGGGAGGACATGCAGACTCCACACAAAAGGCACCCCAGCCGAGAATCGAACTGGAGAACCTATTGCTGTGAGGCAACAATGCTGCCGCTGCACCACTGTGCCATCCAATATACATCTGTATATAGCTGGGGGTCTGGAAGAAGAATCCAAAGCACATGGATGCAATCCACACAGAGTCAGTCAGTACATGTAGGCTCCATATAGAAGGAATAACTAGCCAAAAACTCATTGGTAGAACCAAGCACTGTTAGATAGCAATATCACTAAATGTAACACCGTGCCAAGGATTAGTTTGCTTTTAAATACATCCTGCACGGACTTTCACATACAGCCACATACTGAGCAGAATACTCCTGTTTGACAGTGACAGACAGTGAAAAAAATATGCAAGCTGCTTTCTAAGCCAAAATAATAACTGATTATTTTGAACAAATGATAAGAGTGTCAATCACTTTTATCCACAGGCAATGCTCTGTACCCAACAATTAAAGTCAACTTTATTAACTGACTATAGCTTAGATATCAGAATGTAATAAAATAAAACTTACAGCAATTTATTTTAACCCCCCGGACACACATATACAGTGGATATAAAAACTATACACACCCTTGTTAAAATGCCAGGTTTTTGTGATATAAAAAAATGAGACCACAATAAATCATTTCAAAACTTTTCCCACCTTTAATGTGACCTATAACCTGTACAATTCAATTGTAAAACAAACAAATCTGTTAGGGGAAAAACTATAAAAAAATAAAAAAACATACAATAAGCTGGTTGCATAAGTGTGAACACCCTTAAACTAATACTTTGTTGAAGCATCTTTTGATTTAATTACAACGTTCAGTGTTCTTTGATAGGAGTCTATCAGCATAGCACATCTTGACTTGGCAATATTTGCCCACTCTTCCTTGTAAAAGCTCTCTAAATCTGTTAGATTGTGAGGGCATCTCTTATGCACAGCCCTCTTCAGGTCACCCCACAGATTTTCTATTGGATTTAGGTCTGGGCTCTGGCTCGGCTATTCCAAAACTTTAATTTTCTTCTGGTGAAGACATTCTTTCATTGATTTGGATGTATGGTTGAGGCCATTATCATGTTGAAAGGTGAAATTCCTCTTCATCTTCATCTTTCTAGCAGATGCCTGAAGGTTTTGGGCCAAAAGGGACTGGTATTTGAAACTATTCATAATTCCCTCCACCTTGACTACAGCTCCAGTTCCAGCTAAAGAAAAGCAACCACGAAGTATGATACTGCCACCACCATGCTTCACCATGGGGATGGTGTTCTTTTGGTGATGCAGAGTGTTGTTTTTTTGCCTAATGTACCTTTTGGAATTGTGACCAAAAAGTTCAACCTTGGTCTCGTTAGACCATAACACATTTTCCCACATACTTTTGGGAGACTTGATGTATTGTTTTGCAAATTTTAGATGGGCCTGGATGTTTTTTCTGCCTCCCTGACCAGTGTTTGTCTTGTCTTTTCATCAATTTTGGAGGGCTATCCAGTTCTTTGCAACATCACTGTTGTCTCATATTTTCTCCACTTTTTGATGACTGTCTGTCCAATGCTGTGGAAATGTTTTTGTACCCTTCCCCTGATACCTTTCAACAATGAGATCCCTTTGATGCTTTGCAAACTCTCTGCGAACCATGGCTTTTGCTGTAGCAAGCAACTGAGTAAATTTCAGGAAAATCCTACTAGGACAGCTGAACTTTATTTAGGGTTAATCAGAGTCTCTTTAATTGATAGCAGGTGTGTACCCAAGAAGACTGAATGTTGTAATTAAATCAAAAGGTGTTTCAACAAAGTATTAGTTTAAGGGTGTGCACACTTATGCAACCAGCTTATGGTACTTTTTTTATTTTTTATATTTTTCCCCTAACAGATTTGTTTGTTTTTCAATTGAATTGTGCAAGTTATAGGTCACATTAAAGGTGAAGTTTTGAAATGATTTATTGTGCTCTCTTTTTTATATCACAAAAACCTAGCATTTTAACAAGGGTTTGTACATTTGTTATATCCACTGTAGGTGTGACCATCAATTACAGCCACTTGTATAGTTGTGACTGTACATCTCATATGCCTTAATGTGAACAGATGAATGAACAAAGAAATACATAGCTGCCAGACAAGAATTTATCATCTTCTAGTCAGAATACAGTAAAATCAGCCACAAACTTCCCCGCCGCATACATCTCAACTTCTTATTGCTCAAAAAGAAAGGTAAAAAATACTAACAGATGAAAAACAAAATCAGTGATAGAAACTTTATAAAACAGGGGTGTCTAAAATGTTTATTTTAGGGGCTACCTATAGCACCTGGAGATACTTGGTGGGACACATTACCATATTCAAGATGTGTCCACTTTTATACTCTCCACAGTCAGTGGTTCTCCTCAGTCACAGAATGAAAAACAACCAGTGCTGGTTTCAGAATCACTTCTGTATTCTTGCCAGACTGAGAACAAGCTTACAACTTGAGACATTTACAAATAGTATCTTCATTACAACAGCACAAATCCACATCCATCCATCCATCCATCCTCAACTTCTTTTTCCTATTTTTGCACATGGGGTCAGGATGCCAGTTCAACAATTTCAGTCATCTTGAGCCAAGGATTACACCACCAGGTGGCTAGTCCTGCCATGGTAGTTCTTATACACTACACACTTGCATGCATAATCTCACCTATGACAAATTTAGAGTGTCCAATCCACCTACTGCATGCCTTTGGAATGGGGGAGGAAGCCAAAGCACATATAGGAAACCATGTGAACACAGGGAGGGCATTAAGACTCCACACAGAAGGCCCCTTGCTGAGAATCAAACTGAGGAATCTCTTCCTGTGAGGTGACAATGCTATCCTCCATGCCACTGTGCTAACGGGGTGGCAATAGCACAAATGTAATGGTGCAAATACACAGGGGTTTTAAAATGGTATAATTATGTCAGTTTTGTTATTACCTGTTTCTGTACTTACTAATTTGTATTAATGTCACTGATGATGTTGTTCTCTTACTCATACTATAATGGTTATCTGCTTAATTACCTTATTGTATTGCTTCAATATATTTTTGTTTAGTTGTACCATGCAGCTTTTCTTCCCAGGCCTCTGCTGAAAAAGGGCAATAGCTCAATCGGACTATCCCAGTCAACAAATGTCAAATAAATAAATAATAAATAAATAAATGTGCAGGTCCTGGTGAAATTTTAGCAAAAGGTGAATTACAGATGTCAAAGGTTAGAATAAAAGCATTTGAGATACGTGGCATGCAAACTACGGGTAAAAGGTCACATTAAATAGGATGCTTGACATTGCTTGTTGTTGCACAAGTCGTCTATGTCTGCAAAAAAAGCTGCACAAACTCACACTGCAAAATAAGAACCCAAAGTAGGAACATTCCACAGCTCGCAATAATCCACACCAACAAAGTTGCCAAAGAATGTAAGATCCAAAAGGTAAAATACTTCATTTATTGCAAAAACAAGTAAAACCTGACTGCTTGAAGTCCCTTTTGTCTTTGGGATGAAAGCACTCAGGTTTTACCATTTTTTTTTTACAGTAAATGAAGTATTTTACCTTTTGAATCTTACATTCTTTAACAACTTTGTTGGTGTGGATTATTGTGAGCTATGGAATGTTCCTACTTTGGGTTCTTATTTTGTAGTCTATGCCCGCACCATCTGTTGAAATGTGTCAGCATAAAGTGAATCTGTCAGATATACATCTGTGATAACAGGTTTTGAGTTACTTTTCATATTCTTCAGTCTGGACAAGAGTTGCTTACAATTGTACATTATGTCAAAAAGTGCAGTAAACTATAAAGATAATCTTTGTAGAAGACTATGCTATTTCATAGTATTTTCTATATGAGGATATATTTCTGCAGAAGCAGGTTCTGTAGATTTGTAAGAATTCAGGGGACTTGTCTATGAAGTCTCTCATAAGTCAAAGAGTTGTAACTGCCTAGAAATGGGTCTCCAACTGTTGAAAATGGCGCTTTGACTTGCATCTGCCAGAGGTACATCTGTGATGAGAGATGTATTTGTTTTCACCCTTCATTTTGGAAAATAGCAGTTCACAACAGTACATGCTGCCAAAAAATGCATTAAATCACACAGCATTTTCTATATTTGGACACATTTTTGCTCGAAACAATTACTGTAAATTTGTAGAAATTCAGGAGACTGTTGTCTGTGAAGGCTCTAAAGTCACTGTTTTGAAGTTCAGTGGGTTGTAATTGCATGGTATCAGAATCATTGCAGGGTTCAACTGGAAATGGGTCTCCAAATACTGATGTGCTAATATGAGGGGCAACTGCAAGATTTGTATCTGTGAAAACTGCAGTAAATTTCATAGCATTTTCTATATTTGGATATATTTCTGCAGAAAGAATTGCTATAGATTTGTAGAAATTCACAAAAAGGTTTTCTCTGAAGGCTCTTTTTAAGTCACTGTTGCTATGGAGTTCAGTGATGTCTAACTGTGGTATCAGAATCAGTGCAGAAATTAACTAGAAGGGTCTCCAAATGATGAAATGGCAATGTGAAGGACATCTATGAAAACTGTAGAAAATCTTATAGTGTTTTCAATACTTGGATACATTTCTGCAGAAACAGTCATTAGAAATTTGTAGAAATTCACAAGACTGTTCTCTGTGAAGGATCATTTTAAGTCACTGTTGCTCTGAAGCTCAGTGAGTTCTAACTGCATGGTCCTAGAAGCAGTGCAAGGATCAACTGGAAATGAGACTCCACAGATCTTCATGTTATGGTGCTTATGAAAGTGCTCAAATCTATGCTTGCATGCTTCAATGAGCTTGGACAGTCGGGAACAGTGTATTTTGTTTAGTTGACTGTATCAGCAGGTTGTGTGCGTAGGGTTGAGAAATGGAACCCTTTCTGCGTGAACAAATGCATCAGCCGCAGTTCTAGCTTTTGAAAGAATATGAGTACATGTTCATACAGTGTTTTAACCAACTGATCCTTCCCCTGTAGTTTCATATTTAAGTAAAGCAGGCTAACAATTTGTTGAAATCTAGAGGAAAAACTAAGTCATTTAACCACAGATCTTTTAAAAGTGTGCCTTTTCCTTTGCCACCCACGAAACACATTGTTTTATTTCCTTATGCAATAATTGTAATTATGATTGCTTTGTAGTATAACTCTTGAAGGATACTATTTAATTTCCTAATACAATAATGTTTTTTATGATTGTGTTGTAGCGTAATTCATGAAGGATATTATTTCATTTCCTCATGTAATAATGGTTATTATGATTGCTTTGTAGTGTAATTCATGAAGCACATTATTTCATTTCCTCATGCAATAATGGTTGTTATGTATGCTTTGTAGTGTAATGGCACTTTATGCTGTACTTCTTCAGCACAGCTAGAGTTTCTTGAGAAATTAAACACACAGTAACACCATGTTGATCAATCCATAAATAGTCCTCAGACCATGATCTTTTAAAAACTTTACCTTCAATGTCAGTCTTTCTTTTCTTGCAAGGAGACTGCATTGTGATAAGTATCTGTGGGAGAAGGAATCAAGAAAGGCATAGGTCAAGCTGACCAACTTCCTTCGACCCCGAACTAGAAGAATTTTGGTTATTCAGGATTTTCATAGTGCTGCAGCATTGCTCATCCACCAAACTTGAGAAGTAAATCACATCATGCTATACACTTGCTTCTTCAAGAAAGGCTTTACTTTGTAAATCGATGACTTTTGCTGGCACTTGCCTACTCAAGCTTGTGATTTTGAAACATGATTTCAGGGCTTTCACTCTTTCCTTCCTCAGTCAGCCAGTGATACTGCAAACTTTAGCTGCCTGCTTTATAGTGCAATGCTGCTTTATGATGTACTCCTTGGGCAATGTTATAGTTTCGTGACAAATTAAATACGCAATAACACTCTGCTGAGTTTACTGCCAGTGGTAGATGCCTTAATCTTAAATGTTAACAGTAGCAGGAACCCTTTCCAGAACCTCTTTCATTTCAAGTGTTCTGGATCACAGGATCCCTTTGTGAAGTATGCATTGCTATGCCATGAGTTTCTGTGACACTGACTTATTCATTACATTTATAAATCCACATTGCTTCCCTGTCATGGATGGAGACCCCGTCCATTCTGATCCCACAGTGCTTTGCTTCACTCAGCTTCATTTTCTCCAACACCAGTTCCACTTGACCAAAAATATGCCTTCCACCTGTAGTGCTTTTCATTGCACAAACCTCCAGCAGTTCTTCCAGCTCATCAAAGACCTTGTTAACTCCTTGAACAAATATAGCCAGCTGAGCATCATCCCCAACACCAGTACCCTCATCAAGTGCCAAACTGAAGAATTGACATTGTTGTCATCTTCTACAAAGATTACCTTTGATGTTGTGGACAGGCCCTCTACTCTACTTGCAATTTTCTGATGTGAAAGACTCATATTTTGTTTAATGTTAACTGCTTAGCTGGAAAGGCCACATATGCAAATATTCTAAGGCAGTCTTTCACAAACCCTCCATCTGAGAATGATGGCCCTCTTTTAGCTGTTAATTATGAATCTAAAACAACAGGCTTTGCATTACTATCACTTTTTGAAGACTGATGAAACTGAAGCTAAAATATAAGTCATCATTATTTAGTAAATGCAACTCTTATTGATTTACCAGAAAAAAAAATATTGAAGAACAGACCAAAATATGATGCAAAAAAATCAGAAAAAAAATTGCATTAACAGGGACACATCACCACATATGCATTTACACTATGTACAAAAACACACAGCTACACACACACACACACACACACACACACACACACACACACACACACACACACACACACAAACACACAAACACACACATGACTATAAACCTCACATCTTTCATTGGACTCAAATAGATATTTACATAAATAACTGCCATACAGAAATCTATTTTGTCAGTTCATTTCTATTAAAACAGTGTGCAACTCATTGCATGCCCCATTCCTTTCAACCTCAACTCTTGAATCAAGGAAGAAACTAAAATAACGTGCACAATGGACTAAAATCAGGGACAGCTACAGTGTTTATATATTTGGAAACATGCTTGAATGACAGTATTTTAAGTGTCACACTGTTTTGAAGGCAATGTTAACACTAATGAAAAGTTCACTAATTTTGCAAGAAAATCCACAAACTTTTAAACAAGCAGATACAAATATCAGGCAAAATATCATAAACATTCAACAAGTTTAGGGACTGTTTAGTGCATCTAGATACGTTTTTCTTATCCTTTTGCTGTAACGAGTTTCCCCTTGGTG